>NW_009210925.1:24834-117695 GCF_000690835.1 Fulmarus glacialis
CTTTCCCTTGTAATTTTATTTCTGTACTGCATTCAGTAAAATTTGTCTAACTAACATGTGGGTTTTGAGTATAGCACATGTGGACAATCCATCACTACCCTTGGTGAGGTGAAGAAATTAGTCAGTGTTCCACATTTTTTGTCCATCTTTCCGACACACTCTACAATTTTGCAACATACCTTTTAAGATTCATCACCAAATCCAGGCATTGTATTCTCACAATTTATACATTTATAACATATAAATTTAAATTTATAAATCCAGATGTCGCGCTGAGAAATTCTGACAGCTTTCGCACTCTAGATTCTATTTTTTTTTGCACTTTGATTTACAGGATGCAATCCATTCATAAGTCCAACTTGCATTTTGCATTTCTGATTGTACCATCATGAATTAGTTAAACTTGATATGTAGAGGATCTGTCAGTTAACCCCTTCTTAATCAGATGTGTACATGCCTTATGCTGTAGAGTGCATTTGTTTAAAAGAAAACAGTGGCCAAAACTGTGCACGTCTATTATTTCTAAAATCATCTTTACCAATCAAATGACAAGTCTCAAGTAACAAAAATAGATACTACATAGTGAAATGGTCTGTTTATACCGCCTGTTTTAACTGTCTGTTTATATTCAGTTAAACTAAAATAACCAAAATTTACTGCATTATTAAATAGAGTCCTTTTCATTTTGCTCAAAAATGGGAGCAATGTGATTATTGCATAGTTATCAGTTACATTTCAATACCAGCAAATCATTAGCACTCCTGTATTCCCCTGTGGTTTCACGTGGGTGGTTTGGGGTTTTTTTGGGGGAGGGTGGTGGGTGTTTGTTTGATTTTTGTTTGGGTCTTTTTCGGTGGTGTTTTTTTCCCACCCCTCTACCCCCCCACTTCAAGAAGGTGCATCAGTGAAATGGGGATCTCCTCAACAAATCTTTTAGGACTCTTATGCAAAAGTTATCCAGGCCTATTGATTTTAAATAGTCTTTAGTCCAAGTAGCTGGTGCTTGAGGTCTTTCTTTCTTTCTTCCGCGCATTTTGGAAAGTGCCTCAGCACACTCATGAGATGAGGACCGTATCAAGCATTTTTCAAAATGCAGAATAAAAATATTTATTTAACACTTATAGCTCTTTCAAATCACTTGTAACAATCTTACTATCTCCATCTAGTGGCTTATACTATTAGGATTTTTGTTCTTAATACACTAAAAACTTTTTATTGTCCTTTGCCTTGCCAACCACAGATTTTTCATTTCCTGTTTTTGGCTTTCCCTCTAAATTTTCCCTACTTCTGACTTCTAATTTATATTGATTAGTATCCACCTCCTCTTTTATCATTTTGTTCCAAGTCGCTTTTTAATTTCTAGTTGCTGTCCTTATTTTGTGGCTGAACCAGAACGGACTTTTCGCCCAAGTTTTCCATTTTCTGAACATGAAATGACTTTTTTTAGTCATCTGGTGACATCTAGTTATTTAAGGAAGTGTCAATTTTCTTTCCAAGCCTTTCTATCTTTTTCTCCCCAAACAGTTCTGCTCCTAATTTTCCTTTAAGAAATAAACCATCTTGAAGCACAAAATATGTAAAAGATTTTATCTGTATTCTGTTTGTTTCTATAGAATATAATTAAATCAATTTCCACACCCTTAAGTCCCTAAATGGAAAAATTTCAAGATACGGGCATGAAACAATACTCTTTCGTTTTCTTGATGCTGTATAGAGCTGCTCAAAAATGAAAAGAAAAAAGAAAAAGTAGCAATGCAGTATGATTTTGTGTTTCCCAGTGATTATGAAGGCACTGAGCTGTGATTTCAATATATAACTGCAAGAGGAAAATGCCAGCAGATGCAGTCCCAACGCGAGTGGGTGCAAAGCCGCTTGTTTTTTATACTGGATCAATCGATGGGAGCAAGGCTGCAGCATAGACCTACAGCCAGGAAGGGACACAAACATGGCCAGCTGCACAGCACTACAACTTCTCTCCTGCTTTGGAAAGCTGAGATACTTTGCAGCAGCACCTGAAGCGTCTGCACGGTGCCAGCACCGCGTTTGGAACTAAGGACAGGCAGGAACTTAAGGCACATCCAGCTCTAACTACCTAAAAAGGAGGCATCTCAGCTAAACTAGCCAGTGCTACAGGTGCCCCCTGGGGCAACTCATCTGATGGTGAATTGTTATCTGAGAGGAAGACGACTGGTCCCTCTCTGCAGCTACCTCTCTCATTCCACTGACTCGCAGAGGGGTATCAACATTTAACTCAGGGTAGACGATAAACTTTTAGCCAGTTATAGTTAGGCAGGAGAAATTTCATTTTCAATGACTATTACTATTTAACTAATCTCATAGAAAACACACATGATGTGTTTGAATTCCTCTTTAATATCCAAGGAAAAATTATTTTGGCCAACACGTTGCTATCAAAGGAAATGCTAGTCAAAGATGAGGAAGCTGCAATCTATCAGAAACTGCAATGCAAAAAGGGGAGGAGGACAAAATAGCAGCAGACAAGACACTAATTTGATGGCATAAAAAGATGCAAGTTACAGCATAGTGTTCAACTTTTTATGAGATGGTTTTGAAAAATTTATACTGTTTTTATTCACACCAGCGCTGAATTTTATACGCATGTCCATGTGTAAGCGTTTTGCAGTTCCACACGTGCAAGCTTCATGACAGAAACGAATCATCATGAAGTGAAAATATCAGTGATACTTATTTTCTCCACAGTAGATCTCACTGTAGGTGGACTTTGACTCGGAGACCGATATGTGTATATACGGGTGCCTATCTGTGAGCTGGATGTCTAATTTCCCATCACAGTCAACGGAGATCAAATTGATGCAGTCAACGAAGTCAGAAGAGTTATTTATCACATCTGGAAGTAGACACCAACTTTGGTTGGCCTAGTAGCTCTCCAAGCTCCATTAACTATATTGACTAGAATTTCACGGATCAAAAGGAGACTTAGACACCTAATTCACTCGTAGATACCTATCCACACACACCTAACTATACATACTCTGAGAAATGCGAGCTGAATCCCAGCCAAGGTTTCCAAACCTCTTAAAAGATCTGGGACCTCTGCAGATCACTCATACCCATTGAAATTCAGCTCCATCTGGGATCATCACAGCAACTACCAATTGTGCTCAGCAACACTAAGCAGCAATTTAGAACAGAACATGAAGAACACCTGCAAGTGAAACCAGCATGAAATTTATACAAGAAGAATTGAATTATCTCCTAAGGAATTAACTATAACATTAGCTTCCCCAGTGCTTGAGAAAATTTCCTGGGCTCTTAAATGACCACACAGGCTCTTAAATTTCATCCTATGCAAAAAACCAAAGATCAGAAATGCCTGTCTCAAAAATGTCTGGCACAGAGGAAAGTACCACTCTTGAATGACCAAGCTGGCATCCTACAATAACCATGTTCCACTAAAATCCCTGAGGATTAATTTATGCTATTCATGCTTACCTTCAAGAAAAAAATGGGAGCACATCACAAAGTGGCTGTCAGATGATATAGCCATTTAGTGTTAATAGCAAAAAGAAAAAAATGTTAAAATCACCCAGAAACAATTGATTGCTTTTACATTTCAAATGCTCCAGTATTCTTCTCCGAGAAGGGTGGGCGGGGAAAGTAACTGCTTTTTAGCACTCTGCCAATAGTGTTCAAATACATTCCTACTTGGTTTATAATAATTAACAGTAAAAGGAGGCTTTTCATCTCTGTTCCCACCTTTTGATCTTATTGACAGAGCCTCCTGCCATTCTAATTCAGAATGACATGTAGAGCAAAAAACTCCTGTCTGTATCTGTTCCTGACTTTCTTGTTATATCTTTTTCCTTTACGGTTTCCTTTTGATCTGCCATACCTCTGAACTTAATTATCAGGTTTTAAAACACCCTGTCACAATAGGAGCCTGTAAGTAATTCTGTCTGTTTTCCACAGCAGAACAAAAAGACTGTATCCCAGAGCCAAGCTCTCTCTTCAACATGCACTTTTCAGAGTCAATCTCAATACAAATACTTTCCAATTGTATTTATGCCAAAATAATTAGGAAATTAATAGTTCTGAAATATGATAGCCTAAATAGAGTACTGCTGCTATTTTTAGATAATTCAGTGACTTGATTTTTAGTCAGTTTGCCACTCAGTACCTCTAAAAATAAGCCTAGTTACTCTAGGTGCCTAAATATGGATGTAGAGACAGAAAATACTGGACTAAGTCCTTACCTCACAGAGTTTTTTCTTCTCTGCACTATATAGATAACGGTATACCACAAATGAAGGTGTGCATTATACCTTAACTTCATATTCCTACAAAGCATTAACAACTGAAAGAATTTCAGCTAGGTTTGAAAGCCCCAGCCATCTCTCTCTGGACTCTGTAGATATGAGACAATTGTTCCAAGTGTACTGAATATCTATGAATTCATCTTGGACAGAAGAACCATGTTACGCCAACACCATCTCAGCTTGGGGGTGTTAGAGGAGGAAAAGCTGGCCATAGAGTTGTAGGGGTCTGTATCTCTGCCCAGCACTGAGGAATGGTCTGCAGATAGCAGAACAGAAGATGAGTTTTTCATGAAGACACGTGATGTGACGCTGGACTGCGATGCTCACTTCATCTGCGGACCCTCTGCTTTCTCCATATGCAAAAAAAAGTGACTGTCATTTCATGAACATTTATGTTCTGACTGCTCAGACAGACTTGACTGCAATGTAAAAGTGACTTCCAGCCCATCTGTGGGTTGCAGTGATTTGGCAGTTTAGTTTTGTGCAACAGAAAACTGCATCACTGACAGAAAAGCTTTCATGGAAAATACTGTAAGAAATAGAAAGCCTCAGCAAAACCATTTCATGCAAAAGTGTACAGTGCCTGTTTTATCCCGCTAAAGATAATTTATCATGTTCTATAAGCTGTTGATACTTTTTGTATTGATACACTTTTCATTACTTATCTACCACTTCCTTCCTTGATCACTGTCCACCAGAGCATTTAATCAAGTAATTATTTTTACCAGGAGTAACTGTCTATACATGAAAATCCACTGGACCATGTTTCATCTTCATTTACATCCCTTAAAACCAATGACTTTAAGAACAAATTCAGGAAGTGCCGTGCACGAGTAGTGCAGTGTTGCATAAAGCATGCACACACGCTCATATAGACATATATTTATATTCAGCCATGTGCACACACATACGCATGCAGTGTAACATGACAATGCCAGATGCTTTCTCAGATGCATAATCAACTTGTTGCAGAGGTAAATAGCCACAATAGATTCCTGTTTCCACTTCTTTCTTAAAATGCTCAACAAGGTAATCTTTTTTTCATCATTGAATATGAGGCCAATCAAATTTTAGAATTAGGAGTGATAAAATTTGCACTCTATTGTACTTTTTTTTACTTTCTATTCAGTACCTCAGAGACATTTGATTAGAATGAGGAAGAAGTTAAATTATAATGGTCAAAATTTTAGCAGGTTACAGTATGATTAGTGTTAGGAATTGTCCTTAGTAAAGTCCTAGTGGATTCCTGCTCTTTGCTGCTGGGCATAAAAATTTGTGATGACTGGTTACACCTCTGTCTTCTGGGCCTCATAACTGTTCTAGTCAAATTAGAAATCTCTTTTTTCCCCATCTTTGTTGAATATCCCAACCAATGCATAGGGGAAGAATAAGAATGAACCATGGTTTTAGTCAAGGTCCTTGGAGAGGGTCTTCCACTGAGTAGAAGTCCATTGGAGCCACCTGAAAGATGGGTAGATTAGTCCCAGCTGGAGATTAACCAGCAGTCCTGCAGACTACCTAAACTCATCCCCCTTATGCAAGGATTAATACCCACGGTTCCATAATACATGCTTTACCTCCCATCACCTGTCCTCATCCGTTCATTAGAGGAATTTGGACTACTGCTTCCCAGACACCTGGTGAGTGCTTTAATAAGCTTGTAATATTACCAACTTCTGTCTGATGCTATGAATGTTTAGATCTACAAATAAAGACTCCACTAGGACAAACTATAAAAGACCACCTTCAAGATAGCTCTCTTGTGGCAATGGGTCACCAAGGATAGGGAAGACCAAAGGGAAACGCCTTGGTCTGAATCAAGACAAACAAGAAATCAAAACTGTCCCCAACATCCAGGTAACCTACTTATTAGGCTACTGGTTTTTTTCCTGGGATAAAAATGCAACCACACTGTTAAAATACAATTCCTGACTAGGAAACTTTACCATAAAATTGGTAGATAGGTTCCTGTTCATAGGCATTTTTTGGATAAATAATAAAATGGGGTGTGTAAGTTATTCTTAAGTGCCAGGCTGGGCACAGTGGACAGAGGCAAAATACATTGTTACTTTAAAAAAAAAAAAAAAATATTTATTGACTTTTCATTGGAGCTAGATAGTTTTTAATTTAAAAACCAGAAAATTAAAGAGATTCAGCTGAATTTAAGGCAACAATAATCACAGAAGAGCACAGTTTAGAGGCTTTCAGGTAGTATTTTATGATGAGTACTTTCAGGGTTTCTTTAGAAGAAAGTTACATAAAGTACTACCTAACATTATACAAATAGCAAACTTAAACAGTTGTTCTTTACATATTATGTGACTGCTTATCTGATTTTCCAGTTGAGAAGCAGATGAACCAGTGGTTTGGTCGTGCTGTTGGACATACTACGTATTTCATAATTTTTTGCTATAGTCTTTTGCCCTTTTGTAAAGAGTCATTTTAAACTTCTCATAGAATATTTTCTAAGGGAAGGTCAGATCTGAGAGGCTACTAATGGATTAGCCTTTGATCTTTTTTCCCTTACTTATGTGCATTCAAGCCTGCTAAAAGATTCTGTAAAATGACAAATGCAAGAGTGACTGACTGAACGAGAAACACCTATTACTTTGAAAGGGGACACTACAGGAGATGCAACATTTTTTACCTAAAAATTACAAAATATTTAATTTATGGAACTTTAAGAAAGGCAGATGTTAAGTACCACTACTATACATACGTATATATTTTTAAACGTATCAGAGATACCAAATTGTGAGATAATGAGAGCATATTACATGAGTCATCAAAGCATGTACATTCCAAGGGAGGCACAATTAGTCATTTCTGATGACTGGCTAAATACTATAAATACCACTTCACTGTCAATCAGGGGTCACGCCATGAAGTTGTTAAGGAACAAATAAATCCTTTCAAGAGGCGTAGTTTGACTGTAAAGCTCCTCCAGTAGAAAGCATCGCTATCCAAATAGTTCTCTCCCTTTTTAATCCTAGTTAAAGACCCTTTCAACTCAGCAAGCTAAACGACCCTCGCTCATCAACAGCAAAACATTGGCACCTTTTGAGATGTCCCCCACCAGTGCCAAGATATGCTTCACCGAATTATTCTTTCTGTACCCTGACTGATGAAGTCCTAATTTACCAGACTTGAGGCACTCATAATTCAAAAGGATCAAAGGACATTAACATTTATGATATAATATTAATATTTTTGCAAGAGCTGTTGCATTTTCAACTAGCTGATCTTACAAGATGGGAAATAGTACCTCCCTGTTTTGCAGAAGAAATGTGGGTTTAAAATATAATTAGAGAGATTAGTTAGAGACAGAAAAAAGGCTGAACCCCTGGAGCTCTTGTCTCTAGGGCAGCATTCAGCCCACACCGTCCCCCATCATATAAACAATAAAGCCAACTGTGAGAAAGCAGCGTACATAAAACCTGTATACATCTCTCATATTGCTGAAGGAATATAAACAAAATGGTTTACTATGTTGTAAGAAAGCACTGACTCACATTTTCCTTACACTCTGTTCACTTACACGTTTGGGGGTTTGGTTTTGTTTTGGGGTTGTGGTTTTTTTTTCCCACAAGACAAAAAAGGGTCATTTTCTCCTGGTATAGCTTCAGTGAGACTATGGAAGTTACATTGGGGTGAACTTGACCCAAATTGTGTCAGGAGGACGTTGTGCTGCTAATAATGGAAAAGGTCTCCTGTTCATTATGTCACTATTGAGTAGTCTTCAAAAAAATGCTTGCAAACAATTGTTGTCAGCTTTCAAATGTAATTTTATAATACTCCTGTGGCCTTCAAACATGCTACATTTTCATCCTTATCACCACATTAAATCACATTGCCAATAATGTCTTTGGGACGAATTTGAATTCTTCAGGCTTGAATTTAATTACATTATGTAAACTAGGAAATGTCTTCAGTGTGCTTTGAGGGAATAGCTTATCTTGGCAATTGTTAAATTCTGTTTTGTTTAAAATATTTGCATTTTGATAACTTAATTCTGCTGCATACAGCATTTATTGATCTTCCTCAGGAATCCATTTTCAATATAGTGCATTGTATTTATTTTCCATAAACCCTTGACAGGAGCATATTCTTACACAGCATTTAAGGAAAAAATAAATTAACAGGTTTTTGAAAGCATCAATATTTTGTTTTATAGAAACTATAAGATAGGGAAATGCATCTCTATGCATTTTTTTTCTCTGGACACAGTACTTTAGCGTCCACCCTGAAATATAGCAACATTACCTTAATTAAAATTTTTCACAGCAGAAATACAGTTATGAGGCATGCTATCTGTGTATGGAAGGTTTTTTTCTTTCTATCTTATGACTCGTTTACTACCTAATTTGACTCATTCAGTACATGTTTTGTTCTTGTGGGGGTTTTGTTTGGTAGGGTTTTTTTAAGCATTTTCTGGAGCTCTCTTTGTCCCTCATCTCATGATTTCTCTCTCTCCTTCTGAATCTTTCCCCCTCCCGTCATTCTCCCCTCTCTCTCACACTCACACTTATGGCAGTGATAACTGCATTTTCAGACACAATCAAAGGATTTTTTTTTCTTTCATATTTATTTCACAGAACACATCTAAATGTGAAGCATTTTACAGTCAATCAAGCCAAGTCTGCCTTCCACCTGCACTTGAATGAAGCTCTTGAAATGCACGAAAGACCAATTCTAATTAGGAGGATCGTAAGCAAGTATTACATAGATTTTCTTCATCTACCTCATGAAAAATGAAAAAATATACACATCTAACAAAGGCATGCAGATTTTCACATCCTTTCTAATTCTTAAACTCTAGGAAACCAGATCAGTATGTGAAAAATCTCACATCACAGCTTGATGTTAGCAAATGAGTAAGACAGTGTTTCCAACATGCGGTATCCATGGCCAACCATTCTGTAAACATCCAGAGAGTCTAAGCAAAAACATTGCCATGGAAAGTCTTCCTTAATAACAGCACTACTTATCAAAGTCTTGCTCAAAAGTGTATTATTGCAATCCTGCTAATATCTTAGCTATTTTTCTAAAGACAATAAATCTCCCCTTCAATACCCATGCTAAATCCCCCTATCAGATTCACTGGTAGGGTGGATCTCAGATAAACAACAAAAATGAAGGATTATTGCAGTCAGAGTGTGGAAATTTTGATCAGCTGGATGTTCCCAAGCAGTAAATAGTGTTCAGCTGCACACCACATCTGCTCTGGCACAAATGTGTCCAAAAAGGGATATGGGTTTGGCCAAAAAGGGCACTTTTTACACAATTTTGGATTCTACTACATTTCCAACGGTTAAAGTATAGGCCAGATGGTTTTGGAAGGCTTCTCAGCTGTGGAGTATACAGATAAGCAAACATATCAGTATGTTTATAAACAGATCTCATTGCAAATATTGACATTCAAGTATTCTATATGCTTTTGGGATTTGAGTTCTTTCAAGAAGTGTTTGATAATTTAAAAGATAATACCACTTCCACAGGTTTCAACCAATTTAAAGGAAAGCTGGATCTCTTACCACTGTCTTCACTTTCCACAGCATTAAGAAAAAAAAGTCATGCAAAACACTTTCAAAAAATCAAAATAAACTTGGCTTTACTGTATTTATAAGTTATATTACTGTTATATTTACTGTACTTATAAGTTATATTAAAACCTGGATTATGTTTTGGGTTTTTTTGCTGTATTAGGTCATCTTACAGAAGATATGCAATAGAGTAAGCAACCGGAACAGCTATTACTTGAGAAAGAAGAATGTCACAGTTTGCTGTCAGAATATGCTGTAAAGAAATATGCCACAGGCTTGCTTTTGGGCAACTGTCTGGCTAAAAGTCCACCCAACAATAAGCAGGGGTATATAATTTTAAGAGTGCATAACATGTAAGCGCACATGAAGGCATGAAAGACTCTAGCTCCCACTTTCTTCAGGAACTTGACCACTTAATTTTTGTTAACAGCCACGAAAAATGCCCAGATGGCTTTTATCACCTGAGCAACTCTCTCTGCACCTAGATAATTGCCATCTAAACAACCATAAAATTCTTTGGCAGTGTTGGCCTTGGTCCTTACTTGTAATCTGTAAAGAGAGGGAGCTGATGGCAAACATAAAATGACATGCCACATGTAAGTTATGTGTTTCTGTTGAATACCTCACATATTTGGAAACTAGTCATGGCGCTGAGTTACAGATTTTCAGCCATGACTAGACTTTCTGTATGTAAGTGTGGTTCATATAACTTCTGCAAAATATTCTTTATAAATCTGGATCAGAAACAAAACCCTCTGAAGAACATCTGCTGCCTCTGTTGAATCATCTCATGTCAGGTACTACAATCTAACAGTCACAATGGTGACTCAGGCTGACACGTGGACTGCGTTAGCTCCAATGAGGATATGAAAAAATAAGCTTCTGAGAAACTTTGAACTAAAAGGAAATTCTCATGAAAAAAAAAGCTGCCAGACTTGGAACAAACACCTCATACAGTAATACCTATTTTGTTATTCAATATTACCTACAAAACAATAGTCCACAAAATGGATAGATACAGTTGTTGAGAGTGCATGTAGCTTTCTTTCAAAGCAATGTAATCATTTCATTTGCCCTACATGTGAACATAGGAAAGGCTACATCTGTAGGATCATGAGCTCCAGAGAGTACATTAGAATACCAATGGCCAGCCTTAGGTGTTCACGCTGTCTGCATCTGAGCTAGCCCCCTAGACTTCCCTTATTGCCAACAGAAACAATTGGCACTCGTACAACATCATCAGCTCAGCCTACAGTACACTCCAAAACAGGCATGATGAATCATTCCTTGCAAGCGTCTAGTTTGATTTTGTTCCCCCTCCCATGTTAAAGAAAGAATAAACAATTGGGTCAAGTGTGCTTCTGAAATGCAGAAGCCTAGAATTCCTTACAAATCATCCCACCCCTCCTGTGACTATTGGACAAGAGCATGGGAAAAAAAAAAAAAAAAAAAAAAATCAGCCTTCAAGCCAAACTTATGCAAACAAGCCCTTCACTTAAGCTTGCTCAAATGCACAGACTACCCCAACTGCTGGTGGTTTTTTTTTTGTCTACCCTCTCTAGCTATCTCTGTGGACAAACATTTTTGCCATCCTCTATCAAAAGGGGAACCAAAACCGCAAAGATTATCCATCTTCTTTGTCATTGGGCATGTAAGTTCTCTAAAAACCAGCAGTTCATTACACATTTTTATTATGCTCCCATTGGTGAAGAGAGAAACATCGGGCCTGCTGCCCTTTTAAAGTTCACGGAGAACAGCTGAAGCCATGCCGTTGCATTGATCTCTGCCTCTGAATCACAAGCGCTCTCCAAGAGCATGGTATAAGAAAATAATTTAAGGTATGTAATAAAGAACAGAATGGAGCATAAACTATAGCCAAATAGTTCTCAGAAGTAATTGCTCAAAGAAGTTATAGGCTTGGGGAAGAGTGGCTGGAAAGGTGCCTGGCGGAAAAGGATCTGAATATGCGCCAGCAGTGTTCCCCGGGTGGCCAAGAAGGCCAACGGCATCCTGGCTTGTATCAGAAATAGTGTGGCCAGCAGGAGTAGAGAAGTGATCGTCCCCCTGTACTTGGCAATGGTGAGGCTGCACCTCGAATACTGTGTTCACTTTTGGGCCCCTCACTACAAGAAGGACATTGAGGTGCTGGAGCGTGTCCAGAGAAGGGCAACGAAGCTGGTGAAGGGTCTAGAGAACAAGTCTTAGGAGAAGCGGCTGAGGGAACTGGGACTATTTAGTCTGGAGAAGAGGAGGCTGAGGGGAGACCTCACCGCGCTCTACAACTACCTGAAAGGAGGTTGTAGTGAGGTGGGTGTTGGTCTCTTCTCCCAAGTAGCAGGTGCTAGGATGAGAGGAAATGGCCTCAAGCTGCACCAGGGGAGGGTTAGATTGGATATTAGGAAAAATTTCATCACCGAAAGGGCTTTCAAGCATTGGAACAGGCTGCCCAGGGAAGTGGTTGAGTCATCATCCCTGGAGGTATTTAAAAGACATGTAGATGTGGTGCTTAGGGACATGGTTTAGTGGTGGACTTGGCAGTGTTAGATTTAGAGTTGGACTTGATGATCTTAAAGGTCTTTTGCAACCTAAATGATTCTATGATTCTATTCTATGATTCTAAGTCAGGAAGGCTCATATAGATGGCTTTTATCCTGATACTCTACAAACACAAAATTGATTAACTTGAGCTTGATACAGTAGTCCACGTATCAAGTAGCTGCAAAATTGCTGTTAGCACCAGCAAGTCACTTGTGCAAAAGGCATGGAAAAGTTTACAGCGATAAGCTGTGCAATACGGATCCAAACGTAGCATACTTGAAAGTGAACAGTGAAATCAACAATTACAAGGCATGTCTGTTTAGACATGGCCACAGAGTGGGATTAATGTCCATCTCGGTCTTCTGCTCCTGTGCAGAACATCGGGAGCCAACAGAGCAATCCACAGACCTGCCTTGCAGTAGGATCAGACAAAGAAAAGAAAAAAAAGAAAAAACACACACACGAAACACTTAATATTGCTTTGGAAGAGGCAGAGAAGACAACAATTTATTAAATACAAGCACATATGAGAGCACCTCCAGAGACCAGATTTATAATAATTACTACCTCTACTGGCACCTTCTTGCCTTTTAAACTTTGAAGAAAAGGATGTGGGAGAAGGTCATGCACAAGAAAACATTTGTCATTCTAAAGGCTCTCCTCCATTTCTATGAAAAAATAATTTCTCTTATGATATATGGCAAAGCAATGGACTTCAGTTCTCAAATTATGCTGTTAACATGAATCATACTAGAAAAGTGCACTCATTTCCCCCCCTTTCAGGTCAGTAACCATTGTTCCTTCAACTATTTCATTTATGTGAATTTTTGTTTTGTGTTCATGTGAAAAGCAAAAAAAACCAAAACCCAAACCAAATGCCTGGGGCCAAACAAGTGAAATACCTTAGAGGAAAATTGAACAGCCTCTTTCTGTTATGCTTGCCTCCTATTGCAAGCTATTTGGTAGGGTCTAGTCAGGACTGCACTGGCCATTTGCTGCTATTGGTATGATTTTTTCTGGCCTTTATCCTTCTGCCTGAGGGAAGGCATCTCCCAGGGAAAGTGTCTCACAAAATATTTCTATATGTTCAGTTTACCGTGCATAAATTACACTCAGGTAGACAAATGCCACACTTGCTCTAGGAGGCCAATTTAAGATTTCCTGGTTTTACTTCCCATTCCCAATGCAACAGTAATGCTGACAGTATATCACATTTCACTATGCTGGATGCAGTCCCTGAAAGAATATCCATTTAAATTGGCAGAAACTAAATGATTAATACAGTATTGATTGCAAAGAAGTTTGCGAGTAAAGAGTTGCCAAGCCATTGGTTGCCATACCTTATCAACAGTCAGCTCTCTGACAGATTCATTCGATGCCTCATACACATAAACTGCCTCATACAGTCTTAAACAAGATTTAATGTATATTCTTCAGACACAAGAAGTTACTGAGGATAAAATATGTGGCCATCAAAAGAAATAATTTTTCCCTATGCTGGAATTTCTTATGTAAGTATATAATCACTTGTGTTCTGCCTCCATGACCGCACACTGAGAGTTCATTAGCTTTATATGTAATGCTCTTACTTCTATTCATGAAACCATGCAAGAATTCAACACAAATACAGTTTGTGTGTAAGTCTAAGCCATCTGTAACCCATCTTGAATTTAAAAATCACCTTTGTATTCCCGTGTGATGTCGCTGAGCCAGACTGTGCAGCTTTAGGAATGTGTCTTAACCATGTGATAACGA
Organism: Fulmarus glacialis; assembly: GCF_000690835.1. Lineage (NCBI taxonomy): Eukaryota > Metazoa > Chordata > Aves > Procellariiformes > Procellariidae > Fulmarus > Fulmarus glacialis. The sequence goes on from NW_009210925.1 coordinate 38,969, forward strand.
TTAAAGAATATAATCCAAAGTGGCTGCTGCATTACAAGCCACAGTAATTTCTGGCAACTCCTCTGTTGCTGCTTATATACAACCACCATTAGTTTTAAACATGCTACTTCTTTAGAAGGAAACAGTAAAAATAAAAAATAAGAAAGAGAAGGATTAGTTCAAACCCTTTTTTAATTTCACTTCCAACCTAGGGTCACCATGAAAGCCCCAGCCAGCTTTAAAGCCTTAACCTAGGAAGCATCATCTTTTACCCTGCTGAAAGTTAGATTTGGGGACATGGATTTGAAGGAAATTTTCAAGGCCATTTTCTCTATCTGAGAAGCTAAAGCCCTTCCTGAAATAATTTGATTGACGTGCATAGACTGAAAATATAGATTGTAGGCAGGTCTTACGGAATACATTTTTGCCCCTAGCAGACATTATAGACCTCACTATGGACTTATCAGGATTGCCAGACTAATTTAGCTGGCAATCTATATTTTTTGTACAGGTGCTTATCAGTCTGGCATAAGAATATTATCACTTAGTACAGTTTAGGTATTAACAGCTAGCAGCTCTTTAGAATATATCTTTCTAGTACCAGTTGGGTTTTTTTTTAATTACTATTTCAAGTAAAGACAAAAAGTATCACTTGTAGCGCAAATTTCTCAACTATAAAGTTGCCACCAAGTTCCCTTGAATCAATTTTCCAGAGACTGGCAATTATTTTCAATGCTGTTTCTCCAGTTTCTGCTTTTTATCTGATACACTCGCAGTGATTAATATAAAGTTTCAAGCAACAGACATGGAAAGCTAAAACAAAGTTAACAGTGGATTTCTTAGTGTATAATTCAGCCAAGTTTAAGCATTTCCTTTTGGAGTCATTAATAATCAATGCCACTGCTGATGTATTGGTATTTATCTCTGCTGTCTGATATTAATTGCTATACAGCATGTCATGAGTTTCTTTGGAGAACAGCGAGAGATTAATTTCAATTTATGAGAAATACTCAAAGTGCAATGCATCTTGTAGCCATGTGACTCCTACTATTGATGACACCCAGCTGAGTTCTTACAAATTAAGGTAAGAGCCCAAATGTCTGCTTCCTTATTCCAGTTTTTCGTAACTGCACCTCCATTGGTTTCCATCACCAATGGCACTACACTTTTATATACGTATATATACACATCTATTCATAGATGTGAGCAAATGAAGATTGTCTCCAGCATGAAGGTAACACATTTTGATCTGACCATTTTTCTTATTCATTAAAATGACTTGACTAATCTTCCATTGGTGCTGCATTAGATTATCAATCAAAAGTCTCACTTCAAAAAACATAGTGTCTGCCCATTAGACACATTTTCGTGCTTTAATGTGAAAGTCAGCACTTCACCAGATGTCTTAAAATCATTTCCAGTCGGTATATTATCTCAGAATCAAGCTAATCTGGTACACTAGTGGGGGAAAAAAAACCTACCCTTTAAAATGCCTTCTATTGTACGATAGTGGTGTTCTGGAACAGTACTGCACTAGCTGCAACAGAATAATAATACTATTTATATCTTTAGTGCTTGATAACTCATAAAACTAAGTTACATCTAAGTAATTTTGGGGGTATTAAAGCTTTTCAGTGTCTGCAGAATAAAAGTATGCTAATGAACTAAGCAATTTTTTGTATATATAAATGAACGTTATCTTTCAAACCAGAACCAAATTCCCTAGCTAAATCTCTGAATATAATTTCCTGAGCTTGTGTGAAGTACTCCTTTATGTATGATTATTATTTTAGTAGCTCTGCTAAAAAAGTAAATCTCTTACATTCATTAAAAACTAATAGTTGCCTTTTAAGCACATTAGTGCAAATATATTTATCGCTATCACAAGGAATCAGGCTATGCTTTGCTGACTTTCATTATCAGGAAATAGTCTCATTTGTCTTTTTTTCCAGATGAAGTTTTGTTTACTCAGTTATATTTTAAAACTTAAAGTTAAGAGCAACTGTAAAATGTAAATTAAACTCTATGTACTATTAACCATGAATCTATAACAAGCAAAGCTTTTAACCGAGTTTCGTATTTATTACTTTTTAAAGGGGAAAAAAAAAAGGGGGGGTTATTCTCAGCAAATACACACAGCTTAGGACCCAAATGTTCATTAGATTCAACTAACAAATATTATTATCTCCAGCATTTGGACAAATTTCTTTCTTGAATTCTACCTTTCCAAGCTACCTGGCATTTATCCACAGGCCCAAAGCAGCAAAATACCTCAATGCTTCAAGAACATCAGGAATGGCTTTAATACACCTCTATGAAACCAGACAATAAAGCACACACGGATCACAATCTATTCTCCACTACAGCAGATTTTTCACATATAAACAGAGAGAAAATACATAATGTAAGTTAATTGCTAAAAGAGTCTACCTATATGAGAGAGTCAGCTGGAAGAAAAATATTAATTTGGATATTTTGATCCTCAGACACCAGGTATGATAAGTCGTTGTCGTGATTGCCTGAGCTGCACTTGAAACTGCTCCATTCCAGACATTCAGGAGGAGTTTTCTTTAGATAGTATCACTTACGAAAACTGAAAGTTGACGATTTTCTCATGTCTATATAGACTTTTTTTTTAAAACTAAATTCTGCCATGTTACTCAGATTTGAACTATGTGAACAGACCTACTGTGTGTTAGCCCTCACAATTGAAAGACACAAGGCAAGGTGAGTAAAGGCATCAGAAACTGGCCCCTTACCTTAGAAACATCGGTGTTTCATATGGATATATACAGGTATAGTTGCAGGGGTTCCCACCATCAACAAAAGTTATGGAGTTAAAACTTACAGTTAATGCCAAGTTTGATGCCTGGATTATTCACATCCTGTATGATTTCTGTGAAAATCTATGGACATGGTAGAGACTGTAAAATTAAGAGAACGGTTGTACAATCAATACTCTTATTGATTTTAGAAGACTGATAGCAGTCTTGGAAAGCTGACAAGAGGAAGCCACTGAAGCCAGAGAAATGGGCTAATGAGGCACAGTAATAATTTGAGAGAAGTCAGGGGAAGGGAAGAGCCATGCATCCTCTGATCAGCAGCATGAGACAGGTTACAAGTGCCAAAAGCTGAGGGCAGGGGGACTCCCATCCCCAATAAATTGATAGAAAATTCTCACTATGACTGCTGCTCGGAGCAGCCTGGGACAAGGCGAGAACCTCTCTTACACAACTGGCTTCAGGCTCCCACTGTGAGGTTTAGCATCCTGGAAAGTGGTGTCTACCAGCTGAATTGCCCCCCTCAGCCTAAAGCCAAGATTTACCTCAGCAATCCTAAGCAATGCAAAGGAAACTCTTTCACCTCTGATAAACCCTAAGGCTACACTGATTATTTTACTTCCTCATGTTACAGCTTTTTTCCAAATTTGGCAATCAAGACTGTAAACTTCTGCTTTGCCTGAATTCACAGTATATGCTCTTTTAACCTATAAAACTTGATAAGTGTGAAAAATTAATACAGCTCAGGTCACAAATACAAGACACATTAACTGGGTCCACTGTTTCCTGAGAAGCAGAGTGCTGTGGACAGACAAACCCACGAGAGCCTGCAAACGAGTCTGAAAGTCTCAGGAACTGCAATATGCTTCCCGTGAAGCTGCAAGAATTAGTTTGAGATGGACTTATCAAGCCCTGAGGAAAGTCTCCCCTACCAGCTATAGCTCTACCCCTTTGATAACTTGAAAATGAGATGAACCAGACATGCCACTGAAAAAACTTCCAATGAGAGGACCTGTAACACAGTTACTTTACTTTCTTTGCTCAGGAGGGAAGAGATACAGGATTTGCTACAGTTCCTTCCCAAACATAAACATACTTTATTTCTTGTCCCAGCTAACCTCTCCTTATGTCCCCTGTTGCTCTTCCCTAAACTGTACGTTAGAGATAACACACTGGACATGCTGTGCTTTGACTTTACCTCTAGCTTTGATGAGTGCTGAAACAACCTACAATGATTCAAGACATGATGAAAGGGGCTTGACTTACCCTCTCATTTTCAGGTTTGCAGCTAGAGAAGAAATTATTACTTCTCTTCATAGAGAAGAAATTGTTACTTCCAGACAGCAGCACTGAGAACCTCAGGTGCAAGTTGACTTTCAATAAGTCAAATGATTTTTTTTTTTTTTTTTTTTTTTTTTAAAATTCCCCATCTTCACAAAATGCCAAAGGACACTTAAATCGTGCTACTGCTCATTATTTTCAGGTCTGATAATTTGGTTCATATGAGGACATTTTTGTATTTAATGCATTGAATCAACTAACATGACAACCACCTGGTCTGAGCGTCATTTAGGTTAATCTTAGGAATGCAGATTAGTGTTAGCTGGAGACAGTATTTCCATCGGATACTCAAAACATCCCTAGGGCTTTAACTATCATTAGATGGAATGAACAAAGGAAAAAAAAAAGTCAACAAGCAGATATAATAACAAGTCTTACATAAATTACTCCCTATACTAGCCAGTTGGGAGGAAAATTTTTTTTTTATTTAGGCCATAAAATAGTTGTCAGTATGTGTGGTCTGGGACCCTGACAGTTAATTAGATTCCAAAGGTTGTTTATAGCTTTCTTTCCATTTGATTCCTCCTCTTTGCTTAACTTGTCACCTGCCTTTGGACATATATGGAATTTTTCTTAATATTAAAAATAGAAACAAAAGTCTGCCTATATTTGGTGTGTTATAACCAAACTAACTTCTCCATCAAACTATCAGCTATTAGAAGCAGCAGCTATCATGTGTACAAAAGAACCACTAAAACATCAAGGACATTTTAAGGTGCTGTGGAAGTAATTTTAAAGAGAAGAAAAAAATACTTTAGTACTCTCAAATTTATACCGTGACCCTGAGCCTATTTTAACAGAGAACAACAGGAAGGTAACCGTCGATCTAAACGGGAATAGGACAGGACCCCAGGGAAGGTTCCAAATTCTATGGGTTTTCTATATTGAATCAATGTGAAGTATTCCATTTTCGTAGTAAAATATATATAATATGTTTTCAAATAGTATTAAATATCAGATGCACATACGCTGAAGGTAGGAAACCAAACAAAAAGGTTAATGCAAAAGTGAATGGACTTATATCTCAAAATGTAACCAAAATAAAATCTCCACTGCCAGCAGTGACTCAGCTCAATGACATCTTTTTCCACCTGCATTTTGTAACCGCATTATGTTTGCACTATAAAACTTGGTTTTAAAAAGTCATGAAAAGCTTACTGAGCTTGAATTATGCTAAACAATGGATTTGGAACAAAGTGTCTTCATTATCCTACTTCCAAGTTCCAGATAAAATAATATTTGAAATACAGCTAGTATAATTGCCGAATAATTATTTAGATTGCATATTTAGAGAAAACCTGCCAGTAATCTAAGGTCATCACTCTCGTAACACTGAAGTCTTCCAGTACAAAGCCTGTAATAAGGATTTTTTTGGTTGACATAACAGTACTTAAAACAAACAGGTAACCTTAAACATAAAATAGTCCCCAAACTTTTAATCCTGTTCACATATGTGTCCTCATCCATTCTCAGGCTTTACTACTCCTATGACAGCATTTAATCCAACATTTCTAACAATACTGCACTCAAAAATTATTTACTGCTAAATTACCATACTATTGTTTTTCTCCTACACCTTCCCCTCTACCCCCACACTTGTGATAACTTGGCATTGCGAGAAATTTCGTTTTACTATATTTATTTATTGAAAAGCAATTAAATTCAGTGATAAAGAAATACTCTGAAATTGCTATCTTTATCTTGTACTTGTGTTAATTTTTATTTTAAAAAAGTATTATCAATAAAGAAGTATTCTGTTGTATTTTATGAAGAATCATTTTTATCCCATAGACTCTCATAAAATAAATACAGAAAGCTAAAGACTTGCACAATTTGAAAGGCTTGTCCCTTTCTAATATTTTGCTTTGGAAGAAGTCACCTTATTTCTACAGCATAATGATTTATTTCTCTTCTTCCTTTTGCTAGGATTAAGAGTTTATTTCTTGGACAATATGATTTCCAAATGACAGAAACCATTTCAAAATGACAAAAAAATACAAATATAAGCACTGCAAATAGCTTTAAAATATCAAAATAAATTACTGCTCACATTGAAAAATATTCTGACACTTTCAAAACAAAATATTTAGCCTTTCTGTTATGAAACGAGTAGAAAGGCTTTCCAAACATTTTTTAAAGACAATTCTTCTAAATTAATTTTCTCAGCCTACCATTATTTTCTGTTTTACCGATTCAAAGTAATATTAAGAAATTCCTTAGAGGAGACAATGTGCTCCAGTTTTCTTGTAGGTTCTCAGGTCCATATCTTGCATGACTAAGGATTGTGACTTTTCTTCTGAAATGTCTTCAGTGAAATATTGAGACCATTGTAAAAAATTTTACTCATTGTAAGGAAAAGTACACTTACATTCTATGCTTGTAAAAGTATCGACTGCCATGAAATTTCAGTAAAACCCAGACTGCAGGACTTTTAGGGAACCTCTGTTGGAAGTATTTCACATTTCCTACTCTAGGGTAGCGGCTTTGTCAACTATTGTCCAACTAACATAGAGCTTGAATGGCAGTCCTTGTGCCGGATTTGCAGAATCAGGGACCACCACCAGACATTTCCCTTACTACCAGAACTCAATACAAGAGCCAGAGGGGAACTGCCTAAAGCCTTCTCATATCTCTGCAGTTCTCAGCATTCTGGGAGGGCTCCTTAGGAAATTCAATACTAAGTATAAATCCTACTAAAATAAACTTGTAGGATCTTCAAGGCATTTGAAAGGTGGATCTCAATTGGTCTGCTGGAGCCTCTCGTTAAATAACACAAGGAATAATCTATACTAGATGTTCAAGACTATTTTATCCAGAATAGAGAATCATGTGTTTTAAATTATGAATATTAGCTGTCAATCCTTTTCTTATGAGTCTTTTAGATCGCCTAAACAACCGAGGATGGCATAACCATGTTACATGCTCACTGTATAAATGGCAGTGGTGAGAAATGAAAGTCGAAGCACAGACAGCGATGCAACCATTTCTTTAGAAGATTCAATTACCACTTCCATACAGAACTTGATTCACTACCTTTTCTGACACTGTTTCCTGTTGTTGCAGCTCAAAATTTATGGGCAGGAGCTTTCACTTTTCACTAAATGGATCCAAACTGGTAGACTTCCTGTCACTTAAAAAGCATGCAGTCAAAGGCAATGTTTAAGCAACAGACACTTTCAAATAAATAATGCAAAGCACTCGAAGCTACCAATGTAGTTGGCAGAGACAACGTACTGTTTATATATCCTGTCTGGCTTGACTCAGCGAACATATTAGACTTCATATGCAGTACAGACAAATAAAGCACACATGGAATTACAGTCATACCTCATGAAAGTTATTTTTATGAAAATAAACATAATATTTTGCAGTATTTATCGCTTTGGTAGTTACATCCTATACCTCATTAAACAAGAAGGGCAAAATAAAGCTAACATTGAATTAATTAAGCTTATGGCAATGATATTATTGCCTCTCTCAAGACTGCTCTCTTAGCCAAATCACAAAATCTCTCTAAGTTGAACCAAAACATGGTATAAACACCACTTCTATTAAAAAACTGCTGTTGTAGCTTTCAGGTATCGCAATGATTACCAATAGAAGCTTAGTCACTTCTGAGAAAATAAAGCAGACCCTGTTTGATTAGTACTTCACATGCTATCCTGACAGAGAGGCAGGGTATACAATCAGTGTGGAAACCCCACACTCTTATCATCTTCTTGCCTGCAAATACTATAGGTAAGCTTTTTTTAAAACTCACCTGTGCCTTCAATCTTACATGCTTTTGTTCATAACGCTAAGACAAATGCATCTGTAAATACAGAAGGATGAAATAACACAAGTAATATCATACAGGCTGGAGATTCAAGCTATTGTAGGTAATATTCTAACATTATTTAGTATTTCTCACTAAATGATTTTAATAATTTTAAATGAGGAGTAAAAAAGATAGCATCCAACCACAAAGGTTTTTTGTCTGTGGTCAATTCAAGTTCACATCACATTAATGTGTATCCTATTAAATCCAATACAGTTTGCTCTTTTTTAATGTGACTGAAATGTGGAAGGAAAAATAAAACGAGAAGTAAGCATTGACTAGTAACATTGTGAGCAACAATGGTGTGACAGACTAGAACTGTAAGTAGCATGCGAATTATTCAAGATCAAAAATGTATGTGCAGTAAAAGGTGACATAACATCTTGCTAATTGCCCAGGAGGCATAAGTTCCAATTTTCGCTAGACAATTGTCGTGGTTTAACCTGGCAGGCAGCCAAATACCACGCAGCCGCTCACTCACTAACCCCCCCAATCCCGCAGTGGGACAGGGAGAGAATCGGAAGGGTAAGAGTGAGAAAAACTCGTGAGTTGAGATAAAGACAGTTTAATAGAACAGAAAAAGGAAAATAATAATAATAATGATAAAATATACAAAATGAGTGAGGCACATTGCAATTGCTCACCACCCGCGCTGACCGATAACCAGGTAGCGATCGGTACTTCCTGGATCACGCCTACCATTCATATACTGAGCATGACGTCACATGGTATGGAATACCCCATTAGCCAGCTGGGCTGGCTGTCCTGATTACGTTCCCTCCCATCTTGTGTACCTAGCTCAGTCAGTAGGCATGGGAGCTGTCCTTGGACTAGGAGGGCACTTAGCAACACCTGAACACATCAGTGTGTTATCAACATTCTCCTCATACTAAATCCAAAACACAGCACTAGCAAGAAATTTAACCCTATCCCAGCCGAAACCAGGACAACAATACATAAATTTGTTTGAGTCAACAAAAGTTAAGCATGCAGGATGAGACATTTAAATTTAGATTTCTTGCTCCATAATTCAAAAGTGAAAAGGAATAACAATTAATTTGCCTATAGGTAGGTTTTCTTCCTACATTTCTAACCCTTCTGAGGCTCAAAACTGTCCCTCTAGATATCACAGATCAGAGTTTCCCCTGACATTTAATTAAATTAGGGAAGAATATGCCTGTGTAGGAACAGAAGCAGAGGGAGAGTAAGTGCATTTCCCCCAGTTGTAGCTTTCCCAGTGTCTAACTGTGACTATGGTGTGGATATAACGCCAGATGATCACAACAGCCACTTTGTAGGACTGGAATCACATCACAGGGCATGCCTTCGAGGAAGGTGATTATGGTTCTGTTAATATGAATTGAGGAGAGTGAGAATTAACACAAACTCTAATGCCAGAGTTTTCCTAAAGGCAGAAAAAACTGCCTTTTCACTTTGCTGATGTTCATGTCATAGTTGAACAGGGTGATTACTTCTCTGGAAGCACAGCTGGGATGGAAAAAGAACATGAAGTCTAATCTAGTCAAATCTATTTCCTGCAAAGCTTTGGCATGACTCTGGCCTACGTAGCTATCTATCCTCAGTAACCTTTTATCGCCATGATGGTGAGACAGATCAGGTCAAAGGCATATTGCCATAAAGGGAAGCCTCAACAGAAACTAGCACAGTTCTGCATAAAAATCCTTTACCTTCATTATCTTACTTTGTGTAAGTTCCAAAAGGATCAAAATTCACTAAGACTTGAATTGAGATGAACATTTGGAGTAGGTTTCAACTGCTTAACTCCTATTGACAGTAAGAGGACAGATTCCAGTGAGAAATGGTACAAAAATGCAACCAAATTATAATAAAGTAGACTACGGTCAACATCAGTTACTTTTTGATGGCAGGTGCCTACAATTCACCCTTTTGCCTGCATTAACAGCAAGGGAGCACTCCCCTTTCTCATTGAGACTTAGGCCATCTCCTGCTTACACCAGGGTGAAACCACACGCTGGAAGTTATTACCCTGCTCCTGAAAACTTATTCAAATTCATCTCACAATAACTTCAATGTCTCATTCAGTTTCAGCACAAGATTGAATGTTTTCCTTAGTCGAGAAAAACAAATACAAATAATAAATGTGTGGCATCCACCCTTGGAGGTTCTCAAGGACCAAATAAAGCTCTGAGCAACCCAGTCAGATCTCACAGATGACCCTGCTTTCAGCCAGAGGCTGGACTACAGACATCCTGAGGTCCCTTCCAACCTGAATTATCCTTAAAAATTAATAGAGATAGTGGATTTTTTTTTTTCCAATCAACTATCATCACCCTCTGTATTATTTATCTTGAAATCAGAAAATAATTAAAAATGAATATGGCAGATGTTCTTGGAAATGAAATGAACCATTTTTTAGATGAAACAGAATCATTAAGGCAACTACAACTGCTCTTTCTACTCTTTATTCTCATCATGTCTTGCTTTAAATTATTGTAATTGCCTGTGGTAGAAAATTTGTCCTAGTACGTGCATGCAAGTCAAATCCCAGTCAGAAACTCCTCTGTACAGCAGATGAATATTCATCGTTAATGTATTTATGAAGCGACTATTCACAAATATTTGTTTCCCAAGGTGAGTTTCAAAACCCCCCCACCTACTAAAGTTGTGAAATATCTCCATTCAAGACTTGTTTGTATTGCACTGCTTGTTAAGGCGGTGGCAGGACCTGCCTCCATAGAGGAGCTATTGCAAAATACTGTTACTCCTTTCAGCACATAGTAGCTCTTTTGTGCCACCACCATCCCCCATGCAGTATGCCTGTCTGCAGCTTCATCTTTGCCCACGTTTAAAGCAGCAGTACTGGGCGAGCATCCTCAGACTATACCCCTGAAGTTTCACAAGGCCCTTCCTCCTACCTAAGCATCAGTGCTAACTCCTGCGCTCCCCAAGCACTCCCCTCCCTCACTGTTTTCAACTCCTCCGGTGGACCCTGAGAACAAAATGCCACGGGAGGTGCAGCCTCCTGAGTGAGACCCGGTGTCCTTCTGCACCTGAGGTAAAGAGCCTCTCAGCGTACCTGAGTATGCACACTTGTGCATATGTTTGCACTGCAAAGTCAAACAGTCAGGCCTAAACCACAGGTAAAAGACTATATGCTTAAGCAATCAAACAGAGCTGAGATGCAGCTCCTTCCAGCACAGGCAGACGGCTGTTGATTTACTAATTCTGCCTTGAAAATATCAAGTCAGGAAGCTCAACAAAGTGAGACCTTGGTCCACGTCCTCACACGGGGGTGCATTACCTGAAAGTTTTCTCCATAAAAAGTAGTGATATTCTACTCAAAATAATACCCGTGAATACCAAAAGTCTTGGGATAGGTTCAATGGATAAATGATCAAGCATCCTCCTTTAAGGAACCATCAACGACAGAGCATTTTGGATGTGTTCGTAGAAATACTCTCTGGTCTTTCATCCTTCCTTGTTAGCACTGATCACTTTGCATTCCTTGACACCCGTTAAATCTATTCTGATTCTTCACGGAGTTTGGTTTAATAGTTAGATAATTATATGGCAGCTGAAACGCTAGGGGGATTTCATGTCAGCTCACCCAAGAGCAAAAATTCAAGCTTTTATGAAGAAAGGGGAGCTAACGCACAGTGAAATGTTAGCCCAGCAACACAGAAAAGTAAATAATTAATGTCACGTTATACATTTAACCTACAATAAAGTAATACAATAGCAGCAAGATGGCAGACAACATATTTGTGCCATAAGCATTATATATCATTCTGTTTTATGTCAGCCATTTACACATGTACATTATTCACAGCTATTCCTCTCCATGCATTTTTAATTGTTTTGTTTACATGATAAAATGTGACTTTCAGCTTGAACTAAGATACAAAAGTAAATCTTGATATAAGCCATAATTAAAATGAGCAAAATTTGTGGCAATGACAGCTATCAGTGAAGGGTAATGGTTCAGCGAAAAATCAATCAGGTGAAAAATTAACTCGCTATTAAGAAGAAATAACTTAGCACTATTGGTAAATTCAAAGCAGCAGCTGAAGTTTTCTTTGCAACCAAAGGAAGAATAAGTAGGACATTTTCCTATACCGTTCATCAAAGCTACTTTGTGTTGTTTTGATGCCTGCTCCCTGACTACCACACCCAGTGTGAGTCCTTCAATTTTTACTTGACTCAGTTTGACAAACTGACAGAGCCTTATGATATTAACAATACAAATAGTGAAACTAAAAATAAAAAGGACAACTTTAGACTTACTTCACGATTTTGCATTCACCCTAAAACTTACAATACTCCGACCTGTATGAAGGAAAATGATTACTGGATATTAGAGACCTCACAAATTACCTTTATATAGTTTCTTCTGAAAGCACAGAGCAAAGCATGGTTTCCATACTGAGAATTCTTTATCTTTCAAGGCAAGCCTCCAGCCCCAGTATTGAATTATGGCTTGAACTCTGATCTTTTTTGTCTTATCCATAGGAGAAGAAAATGCATCTATATTCACAAAAGCTGTCTGGAAGTTTTAATGCAAAGTTATTTTCCAGTGGAAAAAAAAGCCATTTCTGCAAAGCCACCATTTTCAGAAGGACAAGTCTCATTTCATGATGGAAGAAACTTAAGTTCCAACTGCTTCCTATCCAGATAGGAGGCTTGTGTCAATGTAGTAGTTGTACAGCCTGCAAAAAAAATTCAGTACATCTTCTCTTGTAGGCAAGTTAGCAAGGAGCTCTAACTGAGGTAGGAGTCAACATGGAGGCAGGTTGTCCCACATCTTTTCTCACTTGTTCACTGCATGTGAAACAAGCTTATGTGCAGGTCAGAAGTTCAGAGAAATTATACAGAAATTGTCTAATGTCAAAAATTTAAAAATACATACATAAATAAAAATTCTAGTACCAACCTACTTTTGGTAAGACAAAAAAGTCCATTTTAATTCTCAATTTTTTTTCCTGATAATCTTTTTATGTTGGAGAAACATATTTGTCCTTTTTTGATAAATTTGCAAAAGAAAAAAAAAAACAAACTCTCCACATTTTTAACAGAGCTGGTTTTATTCTCCGGATGGTACCAATACTTGTATTATCAGACCTTTCTACAGCATTTAGCAACAAGAATCACCGATAGCCCTGTGTTGCTTCCACAGAGTCCATCCAAATGGATAGAAAATGACTGTATAGGCCTTTTCACTCACATGAAACCAAGAAGTTTATTATTGCCACTTTTCCGCCCCTGCAGCTGTCAACTGAGAAGCAGCAAAAAGTTCAGTTCTCTCTCCCTTATTCAGTCCCTAGCAGAGGTGTCTGAAAAAGCTGATGAGACAACACAAACTGGAAAACCAGCAGATTACAGATAATAGCTAGCCTTATCTATTACATAAAAAGAACTTACTCAGTGCCTAGCAAAATCAGAAGTTCAAGGAGCCCTGAAATAGGCTTTTTAAAAAAAAAAAAAAAAAGCGGTAAAAAAAAAAAAAAAAAAGCTGTTAGCAGTTGACAGAGAGTCACTTAAAGGGTATCCCCTACCAAAAAGGAATATCTCCTCTCAGAACAGTAAGACAATCCATAGCTTAGGAGGATTTTTCGTTTCTTTAAACTCACACCGCCATTGGTTTGGCACATAATTATAGGTCAAACAAATGTCTGTTTCTGTCTGGGGCTGATCAGATGGTTTTGCCCCTTTTTATAAAACTGGAATTGGCAAGCAATGCTGGCAACCACTGCTTTCACATTTAATTATTGCAATTCATCTAGGAATGCAGCCACAGAGCCTGAAAATGTTCCAACTGGTACAAAAGCCTGTCTGCTTAGCAACAGGGATACAATGAACCGGATCATCTGAGTGCTTCTCTTGCTGCACTTGCTCTCTACTGAATTAAGAATCCAGCCTGCTTATTTGTGCAAAGACTCCCTGGAGACTGTAACTGCCACAAGAGCTGGACCCACACAATTCTTTTTCACAAGACATAAAAGCTACTTAAGAATTCACTACTACCTAAACCCAAAGTTATTTGAATTAACCATCATTATGTGCTTTATTTATATACACAAAAGATGCCCATCTATAAAACAACAGACAAACAGATACAAACAAAAATCTCCAAAGCATAACTATGAACTGCTTCTACTACAGAAAGAAAATACATTTTTATTATGAAGTATTCGCCACTATGTAGGTACTGACACACACCTATATGTTGATGAGGTCATATTATCAGCTACAAATGAAAAAAATTATATCCAAGTCAAATAAAAAAAAACACACTGCTTTTATTTTGTATCCCCTGATGTATTATATTGTTTTCCACAGACAATAATTTATTTGAATTTATTTCATGTAATAAGTTCACTTCATTTGCACATAGCTATCTCATAGACATTCTTGTAAATTGTGCAATATTGTAACAGGGCATGAGACTTCTTGGTATCAGTCAGTATCTGATTACAGCAAGGTGTGAAATTGCAGTAATCAGTTATGAAATCCTTACATCACTTCTATCCACACTCCCTTCCCCTAAAAGCTGTCTGCAAGCCAATTAAGAGTAATTAGCTTATCAAAGCAAGATTAGGTTTTTTCCCAGATTCTCCATGTATTCAATTCAGGTGTGTAATTCCTGTCTCCTCTTTGCATGTTCTGGCAATCTACTTTTAAATTCCAAGGGAAATACTGGGGAAAAAAAAAAATCAAATATTGTTCATCACCATTAAGGTCAGAAGAGCTTTTTGTCTTTGCATATATGTAAAGCATTGTGTACAATCCATGAAACTTAATATACACCTTCCTCTGATTTGACACTTTCCACCTATGAATGTGAAAGTCTTCTGCCCTATTAGTAGGAAATACGATCACAAGGCAATAATTTAGAAGACCTGAAAGTAGATCAATAAAGGTTCTTTATATTTTCCTAACAGTAAAGTCCTAACTAGCAAAGTTACTGTGAAGCAAAGGACCCGAAAGGAGTCTATAGGCGGTTCAAATCCCACCTCAAAACAGCGATCGCAGAGAAAGGAGACATTACCACACAAGCCAGTTCTTTCCAATTTGCAGTCATTCCCCCAGCCCATTCCACAGAAAACTCCCCTATGTTGCCATTCAAAGGTCTTAAAAGCTTATGTGTTCTTTTTCTTGATATATTTTCCTACTTTTAGTTTTCAGATCCTGGCCAGTTTTAGCTGCGAGTTGGACAACAAGCAATAACTCTTTACAAAAAGTAAACTCATAATAGTGACTGCAGCCTTTGGATAGTGACTTGTTGGAGCAAAGCACTTCAAAATGACTAAAAATAATAGGTTTATCATTCATTCTCTGCTCTCTGTAACATCCCCAACCATTGCTAGTCCCAATATAAACCTCTGCCCAGAAATTTTTGGGGGATAATCTTGCCTTAACATACCTTCTTTTTCTTTAACAGGACCACACCATAATTTCATCATCCAGTATCTCTTCTAAACCCATCATCACTGTTTCTTTTAACAACTGCAAAAACACACAGCTGACGCTAATCCAAACAGAATGACTGTGAAACCTACAGGTTTATTCATTCCATCATGTGTAAAAGGCACCCACATCAACTCATGTATTTCTGTGAAACAAAAAAAACCTTCTGGGGTGGGGCGGGGGAAGAAAAGCTTCCCACGGACTTCAGATTAGCATAAGCATCTCCTTCCTAAATCATTTTTGTTCTCTAGTTGAACACTGTCTATCAAAATACTGAGCAGTTAATATTTGCTCCCAAATTATTAAATAGTTACTGCTAGCGATGGGCTTGTGTGAAATGCTTCTTAAAAGGCAGTTTTCAGGTACTTTTGAAGACATGTTTCTGAGTCTTAAGTAAAATTCCAGAACTGTCACATTCTTGTTTAAATTTCAGGTCAAGGAAGCTGTTCAGCTTTAACTTAACATCTCTCTGAACAATGTCAAGAACATCACAAAGTGCCAAACCAACTAGAGCTGCATGAAGCTGATAAGAGTGAGATATGACATTCATATAAAAATCAAGCTGGAAATCAATAGGGGAGCCTGGATTTAAACTGAAAGTTATTTTTATAGCTCAGCTGTTAATATCAGTGGGAGCATGGAAGCTTACTGCCATGTGCTTACTCAGGATAAGCTCTGAAACTCGTTTCTTGCATGCCTTCACCATCTTCTCCTGGCTTGCACTCAAGAGTGGAGATTATAACTAATTGTTTGCTTGGACATGGGATCAAGTTTTCCCCCACGCCTACAGTTACTTTGCTCTAGCTGAAAGCACCAACCATAACATCAATAGCTTTGGCAGCAGCAAAGTGGAAATTCCTCAGGCATGAAAGACTGACAGAGCTCCTTCTCCCACCACCGTCCCACAATGGCACCCAGCAGATGACGACTCACTCGCATTTCTTCTGCACGGCAGGTGCCAAGCAACAAGGAACTAACCCAGCCAATGCAGTTTAAGGCACTCCTGAGCACCCAAGGAGATCAGTTTGCACAGTCAATAGCTCTGAACTATATGAGGGGTCAAGGTAGAAGAAATAAGTACCTTTAACCTGTTCCTCCCCTGCATCCTTGCCAACTGGTCCTGATAGATATAGGGCACAAGTAAGAATAAGATTCATCACGTATTCTGATTTCCATTATACTATTCAGTAATTAATTCTATTATTTCACCAGCTCTTCACAAGATATCACCTTGAAATTAGCTGCAGACTGCAAATAATTTGAAATTCTCACCTTAGGGTTTTAATGAAATAGTTGGGTACTTATATAAGCATGTCTGATGCTTTGGGCAGTTTAAACATTCAGCTCAAGGGCACTCACACCTCCAAAGAGCTTCATATCATCACTGTGTTTGCCGTTTCTAACAAACCAGCAAAGGTTATCTCACAGTGTAAAATAATAGTAGCTCTCTTTTTGGATCAACACTGGTGACTAGCAAATTCTTCTACAGCAGTAAACTTAAAATGATTATACAGGTTCAAAGCAATTATTAATACAATTTTAGTTTCCAACAGAGTGGCAATGATTTGGGTTTTCTGTACAGACCTTTAGTGTATTCATGTATACGTTTTCTTTGAAAGAAACTAATGGACTCTGAGGAATTCAAGATAAGAGCTGAATCAAATTTATTCAAGCCAGTTTGAGATACTTACTATATGCTTTCTTTTAATTTATTACTTTTGATGGAACTGAATCTTACTTGGGCACTCATTAATAAAGCTTTAAAAATATTTATTTAATAGAATGTCCCTTTATATGTTTTTCAGGTAAACAAGATACAAGAACATACATATCCTACATGTCAAATGGGTATTCTGGAAGACAGTCTGTTCATCATAATCAATTACAATGGCCTCACAATCCACGGAATCTACAAGTCTGCTGTAGAACCGTCTCTATGTAAAGATGATCAAAGTAACCTAACAGGAACCATAAATACAATTTTTAATCATTTCTAAAATATAAATAGAGAAAGAAAGATATATGTTATAATAAATTATCCAGCTCCATTGCTGTATTTTGTATGTTGAGCTTGTCAGTATGCACTTTGTTTTAATTCGCTTGCTTTTGCAACAGGCCTTCTCTAGAGATCAGCTCAAGCGTTGCTGTATAAAGATGAATTTTCTGGCCCAAAGAGATCAGTTTGCACAGTCAATAACAATATCCCAGAGGTAAACCAGAAGACTCTACATGCGAAACCAAATTCAGCAACAGTATCACAACAGAAAGCTCCAGATTCACAGATGGCTTCTTTCCAAAGAGTATGCTCCAAAATGCAGATGAAGCAAATAATACCTCTATATGATCTAAAGCAGATTATCTCACTATGTGGCCCAAAGTTGCATCAGAAATCAGTCTTGTCAGTCCCCTATGGGACACTGTTGCTTTCATTTATTGAAAGTCAGCTTATACAAATAGACTGAAGAGAGCTGTACATAAAACCTGGACTGAACTTGTCCTTCTATTGTGCAATCATTAATTACTTAAATACCTAATGACGCACGGCACAAAAAATGCAATTTTAGCTGAGCATTCACTGTATGTATTACATCCCAGTGTTGTGGTTTAACTCCAGCCGGCAACTTAAGCCCCACACAGCCACTCAACTCACTCCCCCTCAGTGGGATGGGGAAGAGAATCAGAAGGAGTAAAAGTGAGAAAACTCATGGGTTGAGATAAAGACAGTTTAATAGGGAAAGCAAAAGCCGCGCGTGCAAGCAAAGCGAAACAAGGAATTCATTCACTACTTCCCATGGGCAGGCAGGTGTTCAGCCATCTCCAGGAAAGCAGGGCTCCATCACGCGTAACGGTGACTTGGGAAGACAAACGCCATCACTCCGAACGTCCCCCCCTTCCTTCTTCTTCCCCCAGCTTTATATGCTGAGCACGACGTCATATGGTATGAAATATCCCTTTGGTCAGTTGGGGTCAGCTGTCCCGGCTCTGTCCCCTCCCAACTCCTTGTGCACCCCCAGCCTCCTCGCTGGTGCGGTGGGGTGAGAAGCAGAAAAGGCCTTGACTGTGTGTAAGCACTGCTCAGCAGTGACTAAAACATCCCTGTGTTATCAACACTGTTTCCAGCACAAATCCAAAACACAGCCCCATCCTAGCTACTATGAAGAAAATGGACTCTAACCCAGCCAAAATCAGCACACCCAGTCATCATGAAATGGCATATTTTCTACTCTCACAGTACATCTGTGCAAATCATAAAGTGGAAAGTAAATGATAAAAGGTGATCAGTTAAATCACAGCTATATTATTATATTGGGCCTGAATCCCCTTCTGGCACTTGAGACTTATCTGCACTCCAAATTAAGGCTTCAGATGATTAGATGCAAAATAATTTCCCAAAACTACAAAACCATCAAACAAAGTTAAATAGCTGTTAACATTAAATTGACCTAAAGAACGGTCACGTTAGGAATTACAATAAAAAGTCAAGTCTACCAATATGATTTTGTTATTTCTGTTACAGCAGTGTTTAAAGACACCACACAAGACTAGGTAGAGGTTAAAATACAGAGAGAATGGGTTCCTCATAACAGACCCCATGGTGCTAAGGTTCAGGATTGCTTTAAAAATTGCCTGCATGCTTACAGCAAGCAGCTGCAATTGTTTGGAGGCAGATGACATGACACATCAAAGGAGGATGAAATACTGTATTTTTTCATACGGGTAATGAACTGGCTGAGAAGGGAACAGATTATAGGTTACTGCTGAGGTATACACATACTGATGATACAGAAGATTTGAGTTACTTGCCTATTATCACCTGGGAAACATGCATTAGATTCAGCAATGTATACCAGGTCATTATACACACAAGAGTATTTTCTTATGTTATTTATAGAATTGGGAATTTTATATTAAGGGAAAAGTTAAATCTCACACGGCACAGATTTACCTCACAAAGCTGTATCTGACACTCCATCTCTTTTTCATAATGTATGCTACTGCTTGTTCTTAGCACTTCTTTCAGCCCGATAAGGAAAACACATTAGCAAGCTGATTAATGGCTTTGCTCCCTTTCATCTTCCAGTTCCCATGTATTCGCACAATATATAAATGGTTGAGTTACAAAACACTATAGAAATGCATGCAATTCAAAGTAATCCCTCTTATTTCTGTAAGCTTTTATGATTTAAAAAAAAAAAAAACAAAAAACCAAAGTCTAAAACTTTATTCTGCTTAATATTGTAATTACTTCTTTGTCAATAATCATATTACAGCATTACACTATTTCTGTTAGTTGTTATACTCATCGCTACGATAAACATGGGAAATGACCGAAACCCAAGTAGTACTTTTCTGGGCTGCTTGTTAACTGCTGGCAAGTCTAAATGCTCATGCTCCCGGACCATCGAGATTGGGCCCGTGCCTGGAGCATCTCTCTGGGTAAGATACTTGGATTTCCTTCTCATGGGAACCGCAGCACATAGAGGGGACACTAATGTGTGTCCATGCTACAGTAAATGAAGAGTCAGAAGACAGCTGCTGCCCACAGCAGGACCCAAGAACTGGAAGCACCTCTGGGTCTTCCCAATTGGACTCATCCTGTAACACAGCTGCTTAAAATGTCAGCTTTCCCAAGTAAGGGTTTCCATGACCATGCTACTACCCTCTTTGTGTTTTCTTTCCTTGGTGTGTCAGAAAAACACTGCCTCAAAATAAATTAATTTCTTTCTCTCAAATACATTGCAAATATGTGCAAATCCATGCTTTTTAAATTTTCTCCACAAAGATTAAAATTTTAGTTCTGTGACACTTGGCCAGTCTCCTACTTTAGGTTCACTGGCAGAATGTGATCTTCTTTGCTTAGGTGTGCATGTGCGTGTGTTAATAAGAATTAATAATTTGTAGCTTTATACTGTCTTTAATGTACTGCCAAGGCAGATAAATCTTATTATCCCTATTTAGAAATGTGGAAAATGAGACAGGGGAATAATATGATTCATTTAAAATATGATTGCAGACCCAAAAATAGAACCCATGTACTTTTACCATATTATGTATGAATTGGCCTAACAGGGGATTAGAAAACTGGTTTACATAAAACTAGGAATTCTTTAGGTATTCTGCCCTAAATATGATCTTCACAGTACTTAAGTGTTCTTTTAGTTTTTATCTTTTAAAGTACTAAGTTTTTTTCCTCATTACTTTCTCCTATATTCTGACTTGTTAATGACAGATACAGATATACACTAGCTAAATTAAGAAGTGCTGGAAATTTCATTTAAAAAATCATCCCTTTTTTTTCTTGGATTTAAAACTAAATTGTTCAAAGCAAGAAAAGAATAAATGGTCATTATCATCCAGGTAATCTTTACTGAACTGGAAGCTTAGAAAACTTTTTGATTAGCCAATTACTAGTTATGCACCAGGCACAGACAATCGCAATTGTGTGTACGTATGTACTGATGTTATATTTATATACATATATGCATCTGCACATATTTATATATCTTTTTTTGTTCTCTAGAAGCCTGTGATATCTATCTAGAGGATTCTTTCCCTGTCTCTGATAATATAGCTTTCATCTGTTAATCCGTATAATTTACCAAGTAAAAAAGCCAAATTTATTTTCAATAAATTTTCTTGGAAAAACGCTCAAAATCAGTGCTGCAATCACTTTCTCACACAAAATCTGCACTGTTATTGTCATGGATTAAATGTCTGGCCCTCCCGAGTAGAAAATATTAGCTATTCAAATGTTAAAATGACCTTCAAGTCAGCTATGTTAATCTGCCATTACACCACGTAGACAAAATTTGCTGGTTTTTTTTTTTTTTTTAATTTCACTCATACCTGTAAAATTCCTTATTTATAAATGTGCTAGTCAAATCATTAATAGTCAGTATTTGCTTGAGTTCCTAACTTTTTTTTCCCCACTCCACTGTTCTTATCAGCTTAGCTAAAATCTGGCAAACATTGTGCTATGGCATCTATTATCAGAGAACAGGAATGTGCTTTTCAGATTTTATGAAGGTATTTCCACTCCTCCCCTACCCTCCTCCCCCCTCTAAAGACATTTCTGTCATTCTGGGATTTCTGCTTTCAGGCTTCAAAGAAACTCTGTGTTCCCTCTAAGCTAGTTATAAAAATATCCACATTTACTTTTGGAGGATCTGCACCAAATATATCTTTAATATAAAACCTCCTCAATAACTGATAAATTTTATTTAATTAACTATAGATTAGTATTACAGATTAATAAAATAATAACTAAGCGAAGTTAAGTCCTCTTAGATTAACCCTGATGATACAAACAAGCTTGTATAGTTTCAAAGAAAAAAAAATTCAAGTGGGCATGAGATATTGGGTTTTCTGCTTTTTTTAAAGCTGTATTTAAAAAAATACAGTAATTCACAAAGCAGGAATATAATTCTTCATACATAGTTGAATATATCAATATTTAATATTTGTGAAATTAATGCCAGGGTTTGGGGCTTTTTTTCTTTATTGTGCAGAAAACTGGTCCAGATCAGCCATTATGTTAATGCATAAAAATATTCAAAGCAGAGTCTTTGAGTCTTTCTGACAGAACATATTCAGGAGGAAAAAAAAGTAAAGAAAAAGAAGAGTGCAGAAAATTGAATCTTTCAAACAATTCCATTTTGACTGAATTACAGCATGCAATACTGAACACAGGGAAAGCACTTTCCAAAAATATAAGCTCATTTACATAAACCATTTTTTAAATAAAAAACCATTTTAAGATAACTTTTTCCACGTCCAAATAAAAAGCTAGAACCTGATTTTTTGTTTGTTTGTTTTCTTTCTTTATTATGAAGTAAATACAATATGTGTGGAAAAAATCTAATTGGACCTTTAAGGAAAGTAAAGGAAATTTAACAGCTAAGAAACTTATTTTAAGCTGAAGTCTCTTCTTTGAACAGTGATCTGGACAACAGCAAGATATAATCTCTCCAGCTCCTTTCCAGCTTCATTAGGAAATCTTTTATGCACACTATAGTAAAGCTGCGTTTTCTTCACAGCTTTGGGAGTTTTTTCCGCTGGCCTGCTATCAAGATTTCCCAGGAAAGCGCATGCATTAGGAAGGACTCAGAGTGTGTTGCTCTTGCTATTACTACAGGTCAGGTCTTATTCCAGTGCTGGGATTTCGTTTCCTCGTATTCCCCAAATACACTCTCTAGATGGAGAAGCAGGAGCTCCCAGCCCTCTGCAACAAAAGAGAGCTTACCACTAAGGAAATTACAGGTCTTCAAAACATAAAACTTTCAAAATGAAAACCTGTTTCATCCAACCAGGAGAGTCCTATTAAGCAGGACATGGAGTAAAGACTTAAGAGTAACAAGAACTAGAATATCAAACATACACAAATGAGCTTAATGACACAGGTAAACAGGAACATGAAATCACATTTCCACTTTTCAGCACAGCATCTTCTTATCTCTTTCTAAAAACGATTTTGAAAAGTGCAAGCATTACTACATTATTTAACATAGTGCAGCATATCATATTTTGTGGCCCATATTTTTTATATGTCCCTAAACACACGTATAGATATTTTATGCATGTGTGTAGGTATAAAATCAATAGAAAAGAAACCCTAGCTGAAATTTAATATTCAAAGAGTAAACAAAAACTGACTGATTAAATTTGCTAACAAGAGTGGGAAATAGCTGGCTTGACAGGACCATGGACATGCTTAAGGGAAAAGCTTTCTAGTTGCTTGTACTTTCACATAATTACTGTTTTAAGTAGCTAGGACATAAAAACATAGTCCTTTCCAAACCCAGCATGAATTCTTTCCCTTCACCTGTGGGTAAAGGTGGAACAGAATCCTTCTCCAATGTAAATCTGAGAGTAATATGATTACTTTTCCAGCCAAGAAATAACGCTGATTATCACTCACACATTTTTCTTAACATCACTATGATCCCTATCTAAAATTAAGTATCACTTGCAAGCTTAACAGAAGGATACGACTAAGTGTTCACATGGCTGTGGAATCTGTTGACAGTACACCCATGTTTAAGTGATTTATGTGTTAGAGCATTTTAATACTAGAATACCTGTAGGCTTTATTAGATACCAATACATTTCCCTGTGATATCCTGACCACTGTTCAGAATTATCTATATATATGTATCTATGGATGTGCATGTATGTATTTTTGCATGCACACACAAACGAGAGATTCTTACTGTACCACCAAGGAGCTGTTGACCACTTGTGTCCGTCACAAAGACTTACATTAGTTTCTTCACACTACTATCATACAAAACGGTAAAGATTTGTTCACAAGTTGAAAAAAAAGATCCTAAGTAAAAATTCCAGGGTATTGCCGTTAAACAAGTCCAAGCTGACTATTTAAAAAAATAGAAGCGGTACAACTATAGATTGGTACAGAGGTAGAAATCTCAAAATATTTTCAAAATACTTCAGTGAGATGTAAGAAAGTCAGCAACTGCTATTATTTTTATCACATTAAAAATGCAGTAGGTAGGAACACTGTATATTGGTTAGAATATTGACTCTAATCTATATACCAAAAGCAATGAGCAGAAAAGCAAGTGACAAAAATTTATGTTTTAGTTGCACAGTCTGAGGCATTGTGTCTTATAAATTCCATAAATACAAAGTATGATTTAATTTGAGGTCCTACAGGTAAGAACTATGTTTTTGTTTATTCCAAGATATGGATTCCTTATAATTTTTCACATTGAAGAGGGAGATCACATGAAACCAGTGATACTCTCACGCCCATTCATACTTGGAGATATATTGTATTAGTGGCCACATAACTCCTCAAAAATTTATGATGAAAATTGCTAGCCCAGTTGGTAATTTCAGAGGAAAATACGTTAGTATATCGCTATGAAAGCTAAACTCTTTTCCTCGACTATGAAGATCAAAATCCTAGTCAGGACTAAGGTTCACTACGTGCTCAGCATATTGATTGCTAGTACATTTTGCCAATACTAAGTATATAGAAAGAAAAAATCATAAAGTCTTCTATTTCAAGTTGTAATAGCTTACTTAATTCAGCGTCATTTTGCCTGGTGGAAAGAGGATTTCTTTTTTTCAAAGCCATGGCAGAACTCTGCAGCGACTTCTATAACTTTATTTTAATATATTTTATATGAGGATACTGAGGCAGAAATCCCATTTAGACGTTCACTTTTTGCAACAAAAGTTGCATTCCTTTTTGTAATTTTACTTTAAAAGATTACATAATTATCCTGAAATAACCATGGATCTGACTGTTCAAAGTCTGAAAAGTTTTAACTAATACCTTCCTAAAGGCCCTAATTGTTAAATAAGATATGATCCTTTAATAAAATTTATCTTGTGTATCAAATATCTTCTGATCTTGCTTTATACTTGTTAACATTTTCCCATAGCATATAATCATCTCTAATCCAGTCAGGTTACTTGCATGCAACCTATAGGCTGATCTGAACAATAAAACACAGCTACACACTTACTGTTTGGTTAACTTTGGGGAATTTGTAGGTATTGGCTTTCTTTGACTGGAAAAGTTTCTAGCTGAAATAGAATTTAGCTGTCGGTGATGAAAAATAAGTGTGCAGAGATTTAAGCTGTGCCTGACAGATACACTCTTTACACAGAGATACTACTTCTGGTGTAATGGACGATAATAAGCATAATTGTTCTGATGTGTCATGGACTCAGACATAAAAGCTCCAAAGACAGTGTATCTAACACTAGGGCTATTATTTTATTCTTTTTTTTTTTATTTTAAAAATGGTTCTTTCAGCTCAAAACCCCACTGCCTAATGGACAGAGTCCTTACTAAGCAAATGTAAGTTTGTATGGTATTGGGATCACATTGTAATAAAATGAAATGAACAAAGCTACATGTGCCACATCAGAGTTTTACGTCTACCTCTAACTGCCTTTTAATGCATATATATGCATTAAAAAGATAGTGAATGACCTGAGCAACAGATCATGCTGCTCATATCAAGTTACTGAACAGGAAAAATGTGAAAATCTCTGATAATAACAAGGATTTTTCTTCTTTTCTGAGATGCGAACTCTGCTAATTCTTCTAGTTGAGATGAGTGTTAGTGGTTAAAGCACACGACTGAGTGGGATTCAGGTTTACCAGGTGATAATCCTGGCTTAACTACAAACTTAGCAGATTTGTGCCTCAGTTTATCATTTCTACCATGGTTGTACAGTATGGCATTTGTTATCTGCCTCACAGCAGTGTGGCAGGGATTAATTAGTCAATGTTTTAAATTATTCCAATGCTTAAAATCTCTACTGAGTGCAAGTGGCAACTGCAACTACTAATTATCCCTGCAAACATGCACTGATTTAACAGTTTATCTGAAAATTGCTCAGAAAAAACTCAGGGTTTTTTTGTCCAGAAAGTATATTCCAATAAACCTGTAGAAGTCTGTAAATATAATGTATTATAACTGTAACGAAAGAAAGGAAGAAAGCAATCCTCTAACATTACAGTACGTCACAGCTCGTATACAAATTTCATTGCCATCTTTATATGATATATTTGATGCTGAGGACAATGATGATAAACTCCCCAAAATAACAATAACCACAACCATACCCACCTTAAACTCTCTAGCAAACAAAGAAAACCCAAGCTTTATTTTAGAAATCAAAGTTGAAACCAGAAATTTAGCGTATTTGACTTACGGAAGGTGCAATGTGCATAGATGTTTTTTCACCCAAAAATACAAATACAAAATACAAATACAAATCTGGTCGAACAGTTCTCATTCTGGGTATATCCAAACATCCCTCTGCCCCAAGACATTAAGAATCTCAAAAATTCTGTTGATGTCACAATCTTGTCATGAATTCATGAAATTATGACACAAGTAAAAGCCATGTCAGATCCTGACAGCAAACAGTTTCCTAAATGAAACGTGAGCGTTATCATTTCAGTTTATGTCTGCTTGAAAGATATAAAAGCATTCCTCAAGGGAAAACAACATTACCAAAGTGAAGATAATCCCTTGGAAATCCTAAAGAGAATCAAAGCAAGCCAGTTGCCTAGAATATTTTTTGCGTAAATTATCAGAATCTATACTGTCTGTATACACCAAAGTTTTGGTAGGATGTGTTGTTTGTACATTGTGTTCGTGGTCACATTTGCACAGGCATACATTTAAGCAATTGGATGCAAGAGCTGGTCTATCAGAGACAAGAAATACCCATCTTTTGATCTGTTATGCCTCTTCGGGTAAGGTGATGTTCTATTGTTAGCATTGCAAAACCCTTCCCTTTCCTGTCTCTTAAGACATACAAATACATAAAAATACTCATACATACTAAAGAGATACTTAAATATAAGCCTCCAGAAAGAGCACAAACCTAAAGGATAGAACACAAATTTGGCAGGCATTAAATTGTGCTTCTTGCAAGCACAGTTTTCTCATTCCTTGTGCCATTTTGGGGCTTCTGCAGTGGGGGAGAAAATGGGGGTAACTGCAAAACTTACTAGGAAATATTTTTATTGACTTCGACGTACAGAACATCAGAGGTCATATCTAGACTACAGGTGTGCTTACCTGTATGTTTGATGAGTCTTTATCTAATTAGCCTAGCAATACTAACAGCTTGATCTTACAAACCTACACACCCATCAGTAGTCCACCCAAATAATGACATGACTATTCACTTAAATGTAGTTTTTCAAAAAACATGGTTCCTGTTCACAAACATAAATAATTTCCTTTCACCTGAGAGAGAATAAGTAGATTGGGTCTCAATTATTTATATGCTTTTGGATTTATCATATTTTCATCTTAATAATTTATCAGATTTCCACCAAATCCATATTTATCTTTTTTAACTATACTTTATAATGAATAAGCCTCTCATCTATTTCTGAATCTCTCATTTCTCTCCCTCCTATTTATTAATCCCTTTTATTAATGAAAATTGGGATGCTCAAAGTGAAGTGAGTAATTCCGGGTATAAATCCAATACTATGTTTCAGTTACAACACAGCAAGGCAAAGTGTGCAATTTCTTTGCTTTACTATGAGGGTATTACATGTTAGGTTTTTTTAATCTAAACATTTATGGAAACAGGGGTTTGGGGCTCATGCTTTTTTGCCCTAATAAATTTTAAATGTATTTGTAGTTCTCAACCAACCTTCTCATAGGAGTAGGTGCCCCCGAGATAATCACATTCCTCCCCATCTCCACAACCACCTTTAGACCTTTCTGTTTTAGCACAAATATTTTTCATGTTTTCCTCTTGGGGAATAGATTATTCTAATCATCTTCCTCTTGCCTTTCTCCAAGCAGTTTTCACGCTGCTTCAGTGTTTAGTCATACAAATAAAATTGATGGAGACTACTTATGGGAAATCTGCCATGATCTTATGTTTAAATCAATGTGAATAATGCAGGACAAAGTAATATAAATTTAAAACTTCCATACTTTCAAAGCATTTGCTTGCTTCTTTGTGTGTATTCAAAATTTTAGGAGATTCATCCATAAGAAGAGCTTTTCCATTGCTTTAACAGGCACTGGGTTTTATTCTTCCTGTCAATAACCTATAAAAGAGGTTAATCTAAGAATCTTATCCTATTTTACTATGCTAGAAGAAGAAAAAAATGCCATGCATTTCAAAGCTTTCAAAATCTAGGGCTTAAGAAAAACATTTTTAAGAGAAAATAGTGCTTACCTGCAACTTCTACTTATATTTGTGTAAACAATAAAAATAGCCCAGCAGCACTATCAAGTCTCTACACTTGAAAGCTCACAGTTTTAGAGTGAATATACTGCAACACCAACATATACAACAGAGCTACTAAGGAATTTGCTACAGAGAGACAAGGAGATTTTAGTTCACAAATGGCTCTGCTGACTCCTGAAGGTAAACAAGTATTGTAACAGGAACAATTCCTATTACATTAAAAGCTACATAAAGGCTTTGGCATACACATTCTATAATACCAAAAGGAAAAAATGACATTCAGGAGAAGAAGATAGCCTAAACAGCACACCAGTGATCTGGCCAGAAAAAACAAACACATTCCCATTACTGCAGTAATGTATGGAGTTTTGCAGTATATGCTGAGGCTGCAGCTGAAGCGCTGTACTTGTCAGCTTTGCGTCTGGAAGCTTTTCTGGCTTCCTTCTGTGTAGCTATAGGTGCTGACCCTACAGCTGGAAGAAAATGATAAGCAAAATGTTTTAATCCGTACATTAATTATTGAAATTCATACTGTAAACAAATATTTTAGGAAACTAAGTTATTCCAAACAGATTCTTTTCTTTGCCCTCATTCTCCTGTTACACCATTTGAAGCAGTGTGTAATTGTGCATTGTTTCTAATGCAAGGGAATTTTTAAGGCAAAACTCATGCATTATGCATTGCTACTACAATGGGACACTACATAGTCACACTTCACATGCTAGCGAGATGGGAGAATAATTCCATATAGAGTTGCAGAACAGAAAAACAAACACACTTTTTCTAGAAAGACATTTGTAAATGACAGTTAATCCATCTGTACCTTCAATTTATCTGCATCTTCTTTTGCCTTTCCCCAAGGGAAATTGAGGAGCTAACAATAAAAGAAAATGAGATGGTGGTAGTGCAAAATATGTTAAATGCACATTATAAACATCAGTGGTGGCCAGCCAACATCATAACAGATCTAGACCCCAAGTAGCTTCTCAAGGAGCAAAGAAAAAACACGATGACTATGTTTTGTCACTAAGAAAAGAGCTCTAGAGTGTCCCAGTGCCAATGATAGGAAGATGTTTACAAACTAGAGAGATTAGTTCTCTAATTTTCAAAGAATATCAAGTGAGGATATTATATTCTCAGAGACGAATTTGCCATATCCTGAAGTAGTTCCTCTTTACATTTGTTCCTTCCACAAACTTATTTCCAGGTAAAATGTATTAAAAAGACATTTCCAAAAAAGGCTCATGGGGTGGAGATACTGTCTCAGGCATTACTGAAAATGAAAAGAGTGTGGCAACAGCGTTATTATGGTCACTCCCACGTTTCTATAGGAAATGGATACTGTTCACTTCAGCCATACAAGAAGCAATTGCACTGAAGTCCAAGTGTTTTCACAGATTTAAAAGCTTTGGGAAAAAAAAGCAAAAACTAGATCTCCTAGTCTTACTTGAAATACTAAGATGATAGAAATACGACCTCTCAGTGGTGTTGTGCCCCCACTCTCTCTCAGATGATTGTGGAGCAGTAATTAATCCCTCACTAGCGCGCCCCAGGTATCCAGGCTCCAGAGCTTCATCTCTTTTGATTAATACATAGTCACATGGGGCAATATTTAACCCACCATTTGATAGTTCTCCGCTGATGTCTTTTCCCGCATCCTTTTTGCTGTGTGGCTACATTCCAGAGCTTTCTCACTTTCTTCTCCACTCCTCTTTCTTTCTCTTCTCCACTTGGCCATGCCCCAGCTCTGATCCCATGCAACTCGGCATTAAGCACTTCATTCCCACCCTTTGTTTCTTCCCCCCAAGGTGGGCGTGCTCCAATACTTCATCTGCCCTCCTTTACATATCAAGGATCAAGAGTTCGGATCTCCTCTCATTTTCACCAGAGAACATTATTAATAACAGCACTGGATCTCACCGGAATGAGATCTGAAGTTGGGCCTATCTCTCAAGAAGCAACAGTATAACGTAAATATCAGGCTC
The DNA here is from genome assembly GCF_000690835.1 of Fulmarus glacialis. NCBI lineage: Eukaryota > Metazoa > Chordata > Aves > Procellariiformes > Procellariidae > Fulmarus > Fulmarus glacialis. The sequence continues at coordinate 69,028 of NW_009210925.1, forward strand.
TGGCAATTATTTAGTCATAAAGAGCCTTTCTGTCTTGGGAAAACTCCTGTCTATTTAGCTAGCGTGTATATTAAATGTTAGTTTACAAGATCCACAGTGGCAGGCCGTAGACTAATTTACATTTAACTAATACCAGTTTCAACAGTACAGAGTTAATACATGGTGGAGGATTAGAAACTAAAATGTACTTGCCTCCGTGCTGCTAATCTTGAAATGTATTAAAAATACCCAAAGCAGCTGCACAAATGTACACGGTCAATCCATCAACGGCAGTGATCGTGATCAAAAAGTTGGGGGGAATTTGTTTGTCAAAAAGAAAAAGAAATGAAAATCCAAAGCTTGCCAAGATCTTTGGAGTTAAGTTAGTAGAAAATGAATTTTGGCAAGAAAACAGAGGAATTACAGAGCCATGAGACAGGTTAAAAAAGCAAGACTTCCTTTTCATTTACTATGCAATGCTTGTCAGCTCAGCTTTGTTCCCATCTCCCATGAAAAACCTATTTCATAATCTAGACTTTAAGACCATACTAGCCATTCGCAACATCAGGTCTTTGCAGTTCTGCTGGCTATAAAGAGAAGTGAATGCAGCTAGTCCAGGCAGCCTGCGTATATGGTATCCTGACAGGGGAAAAAAACAACACCATTTTACTCAACAAAGTTCCATACAAATGGCATAATACCTATTCAGGAATGTACCTAGCAAAGTTACAGAGCAGTAACTGTTCTCCATTTTTCTATGCACTATTATCATAGCATCTTGCATGTATTTAAAAGTTGAAGCTTGTAATGACTGTTTTTCCATGGACTCTTTGCCAAAAGAATGATTCAGCCCAGCAATAGAACCCTTTCCCATTCTTATCTGAACTTAAGAATGGCTGGTCAGACCAAAGTCCTTCACATTAAATTTCCAAGCCAGGCAAGAGTTTTAAAACAAAGGAAAACACAACACAGTATGAAAATTTTTATGGCTACTAAAAAGGGAAGATCATTAATGTCTCAAGACGCTATGCAAGTTACAGGAAGATAGCAAGTAAAATGAATTGAAACTACGTTGTAATATGATGTTCCTGTGGCTCCATCCTACTTAAACTGTTTCTGCCGTAGAAGGAAAATGTGATCCATCTGTTGGATAGATACTTAAGGAAAATGACTCCTTGCAGGAATCAGAGATTATTTGTGTGGGTGGTATTTAAGATCCTACAGCTTTCGCTGGGTATGTTGACACAAAATGACATTAAAAAGGAGTAATATCGGCCCAGCAGGAGTTACATAAAAACAAAATATCCTTTATCCTTTTATCTCTGTTTCAGTATGCACTAAAAAAAAAATTAAATAGTTATTTTTAGTACCTTTTGTGTGATGCATAACAATGAAGGAAACAGATTTCTACAAACTCATAAGGACAAGATTAAGGCAACAGAAAGAGATTATCCCATTTAATTTAAAGACTTACCACTGTTTGTGGGTAAGTCTATTTCTACAAGGACTAGGGTCAGTACAAAAAATAGTAATGCACACACATAGCTTCGGACAGCCTTCATCAGCCCTGTTCTAAAATAAGTTCCAACAATTTAAAATACATCAACCACAAAATAGATTTTGAATATCATGGTTTCTTATCTGTAAGGTCCTCCTACAAATGCTTTCACACACCATGAAATCCTAAATTGCTTTAACATATACAAAATAGGTAGGCACATCTTCACAAGAAGCAGATCATTTACAGTTCATGCTAGCCAATTCAGACAGTTTGCCAAATTTGATTAGAAAATGTGAAGTAATTTATTCTTGAATTAGATAGAATTAGCTACAAGAAACTCAAAGCAATTGCACACACCTACCCTAACTAATTTCTGTTGGTTTTGGGGGTGTTGTTTTTTTAAATAATGATTCCTGCCTCTAAAAAAAGCCATCTCTCTCTCATTTCCCTATGCAAAATATCAACATTTTCCCATCTTCCACCTGTGTTTTGTCTATGAGGCTCTGAACTTGCAGGGATTTAAGTACATGTTCAAGCTGTATAGGCAGGGACCTGCTGCACTCAACTCAAGCCTCACTTCAATGAGTGCTTTGTACTGTACACAGCTAGATATCCTCCACTTTGCATATGCATCATTAAACAGAAACCTAATTAATCAATATTGTTAAAATAAACACGGTGCCATTTCAAAACAGGAAGATAACTACTTTTTTAACTCAACAGCCATACAGGTTTGTTTATTTTATTATCCATCACAGGTAGTATTAAAACTAAAGGAAAACAAGGATTTGCGCCAGTCTGTACTTCATAAATTTATTAATAATATTAAGTACTAGGATGAACATAAAAGAGCACTCCTTTTTTGAAAAGATTTCAAAAGATTTTTTTCTGTATGACACGCCACTAAGAAAAACTAAATTCAAATTCTGAAGTGTTGTGTGATCTGAGACAAACTTGTTCAAAACCTTCCAAAATCAAATTGTTATTAGGTTCCTGTTACAAATCAAAGCAACAATAAAAGTATGACTTCTTCTTTAAAAGTAATTAAAAGAAAAGCAGATTGGCGATCTGGTGTAGGAGAGACCTAATGCATTTTAAGGGAGCTGATCCAAAGTTTCTCCTGATGTCAGGAGAAAATGAGTCTCTTTACTGACTTCAACAGAAATTGAAACATATGATTAAAAACATGTATATTTTTAGATTTTGAGCTGACCCTTTTTGTTCGTCTGTTCCCACACAGCAGATTTGCCAGGGTCACCTCCAGAAATCTCACCAGCCCTGCCTGACTCACCTTTACAACCATCCCAATCTCTACCAGATTTATATTGCAAATCTGCTCTCCTTACCATCCCAATGACTACGTATTTATTTATTTAGCAGGCTACTTGTCTCGGCTTCTTCCTTAGACAAACAAAAAATTCTTAGGTGCAACCATGTCTCCCAAGTTTCTCTCCAGACTGAGACAAACACAGCTCTGAAGTTTCCTCTGCAGATTCCCACTATTCCCTTCCATAACTAATTAATAAGCTTAAAAACCTGGTTAAAAACATGAAACTCGGAGAGATGAGTGCTTGCCAATTCCAGTACCTAACAATATGCAGGCATCCATCTAACACACACAAACACATACACCCCCCTTTGTACTTTAAAGCAAAGTATTTAAAACAATTTTTCTCTTTTATCCACTTGCCAGCTTTTGGTGCCTCTTGAAAAAGTCAGAAATATCACAGACATCTAGGGAAAAGTTTAATTCCATCAACAACTAAAGTAGTTCAGATTTTATACTACTGAAGAAACATAAAACTTGCCAGGTCTTGCATCTTAACAGATTGCATTCTGCTTTTAAATCCACTTTTTTGATGAATTTAATGGAGCCCTCTGCATAAGCAGAAATCTAACTCCACAGATACCGTGGCCATATCTGATTACAGATACAGATTATTGCTTTTAGCCATTTATCATAAAGGCATGGATGGCAGTGTCATATTTAAGGTCACGTTGAGGCTTATATATTTATTTTTCAAACTGAAGACTGAATTTTGTTTTAATATTTAACATGATACATTCAGAACACAGATTGATTTTCTATAATATTTGCTTATTAAAGTGTTTCCTTTCACACTTAGTAAATGTATTAAAATTAAATATACCTTTTAAAACATTTCATTAAAATGTCAGTATTTATCTCAGTCTCAATAGCTAATGAGCCACAGTCTAAGAATTCCAGACAGCCAGAGAAATATTTTCAGGCAGAGGGCTCTTGCAAATTTTAAACACAGAGAAGGGCTTCATTTTCTAAAGAGAAGAAACTACCCAATTATTTCCATCATTTGATGCTGCCTTCTTAGCTTCAAAACTCTTACAGCAGTGGTTTCTGACCTTAGATGCTCCTTTGTCCTCTGCTTACCCAGATCTCAGCAGTGTTTCTCCAGATGACCAAGCAAAGGAATATTAAAAAGATGCTGGGGTGAAAGCTGTTAAGGAGCAGAGCTGTGAGAAGGTTCCCTGCAATCACTGCTTCTTCTACTCAACCATCTCCTGCTGCCAGTTTTTTCTTCCTAATTAGAGTTTTTCTATCCATTACAGACTTTGCTTATTTCCACATTTAATGTTTGCACCAAGAGATGTTGGAAAGATGAGGTGAATAAGGGACTGTGAATGGAAGACGGTGATGAAGGAAGAGACATGTGGGGGAAGCACAGGTAGCTACAGTAGACTGGATTTTTCCAGACAATGAGCTTTCTGGTGGTAAAGGGAGATTTGGAAAAATCACAGAACAGATCTATTGAATAGCAATATGGTATTCTAAGCCACGCATGAAGGGAGTGCAGCTGATGTATCACAGCCAGGAAGGCAGGGGAAGGAAGAAAGATATATATGAGGGACAGTGATATTATAACAATAATAAAACTACAAAGAACAGCCTACAGAAAAAAAAATGGCATTATCCAAACTTAAACAGCAAAATCCATGCCAGCTTTGACTTAGTCTCCTTCGCCTAACACTTCCACTGACACATTTAGCAAACTCTGTGGCTCCTCAGCTAACCCCCAGTTTCAAAATGAGAGCCATCCCCACCAAGATCACATCCAAATAACTACCCTTAGTTTCCACCTTCCCATTTTCTGAACCACTTTCACACAAGTACCTTTGTGCTGATCCCATAACCTCATTTCTAGTCCCAATCAAGGTACAAGCATACAATCCTTTTTAATACAGCTTGGCATTACCTCAATTGAAAAGAAAAATGCTCAAGAACCAAATATGTGTTCTCTGCTAAAGAACACATAATCACTCAAGGCTAACGATATTTCCAACTGTAGATCTGATTGCCTTTTATGGTTGTTTATGTACAGAAAATGCTCGTTTAGAAAGTTCCAAGTTGGTTTGCAGCAGAGCCATCTCTACTGTTAATTAATATTACACTCCCTCCTGCATCCTGAATATCACACACAGCTTTGTAATGATATTCATAACATAAGAATAAATATAACACAGGACATATAATTGCTGAACATTCTCTTTTAATCAGAATATTTCCAGGTGTAAAAGCTAGTCTTGGAAAGGACTGCTCTTGTGCAGCTTTCCAAAACCGCAGAAGGCACTTGCAAAGCCATCCTCATCGGTTGCCTCTCTCAACCACAGTACCACACCTCTGCTAAATCCAGCACAGCTCTAGAGGCAGCTGGAGGGGTGGGGAACTGGCAGCTGCCTGCCTCCAGCTGGCAGGGAATCAGGGAGAGAGCTGCTGAAACCATTTCCCCGCAATTTCAGCGAAAAAGTACTGCAGTGTAGCTTTTCCCTCAACTGGTAAATATTAGGGAAAAAATATTTACAGGCCAAAAGGAGAAGCCAAGAAAAAGCAAAACAAAGAAAAAATCCAGATCCAGTGTTTACCCTGTATATGTTGTGGATACCTCAATATTGTAAAAATTGTAGAACTTAATATACAATACCTGAGCAAAAACAGTAAATATCTTTCTTTCAATATTGAGTGAACACACCTTTTATTGCACTTCCTTGGTCAAAGAAACCTGCAGAGAATAAAGTAAATCCTAATCTCATTCACCTCTGATTACCAACAACCTTCTAACAAGCCTTCCAAGATTGTGTTCCAACTTTTTATCTTTCTACCACTTCAATTCAAAAAACTTCCCAATTAATGCAATTTGGCAAATGTCAACATTATTTTTTTCTGCCTTTTGACTCTTTTGACCTCCAGTATATGCAACTGTGTATACTGTAAGTCTGGTCCCTTTATTGTACCATTAAAAGGAATATTCAACAATTTAGTAAATGTTTTCAGGGCGCCAACACAATGAAACTACAGAATGGTTCAAGTCAACAACTTTCCCTAAAGTGTTGATTAAATGTCATTGCTCCTTCTTCAGACAACAAAAATAATAAAAACTGCATGTAGATCTCTATTGAAATTAGTTCTCCAGGTTTATAATGAATCTATATAAGAGTTCTTATATAACAAATTATCGTACCAATGCCAAAAGCAAATTGCAGGACACGAGCGTGCTAGCCATCACTCTGACCACCAAAGAAAAAACTCCATCTGAAAGTAAGATGTGATTCGTAACCCAAAGCTGCAAAGTAAATCCTGAGAGCGCTCAAGATGTCCTACTAATGGTATAAAGTGATTGCAGCCCATTATGGAGAACCTCTGCTAATATTAAAGCTTTGATCTGCGAGATGTTAATTCAGTGAAAATACCTTTTAGCACTACCATGACAGCAGAATGCCTGACAACTGCATCAGCAAGATGTGCTAAAGATTACATATGATATGTACAAGGGAGGCAGAGACAGAGGTACTAAATAGCTTTTATCAGCATTAGTTTGGGATAACAACCTCCTCTAACAGCTGAATGTATACTGTGGCATTTGATCAGAAACTTCGGTGAGGCTTCAGTATCCTCCACCATAAGCATACTTAAGCTAAGGAAATTAAGTTTACAGGACACTTACATGAGATAAGGGCAAAAGCTGAAAAATGAAATTGCACTGAAAGGCTAATTACCAGTGTCTCACAGTCATATACAAAAGGTATCTTGAAACAGCTCCCACTGGGAAATTTGACCAAGGGAATAAGAAAATAGATACATTAACAATAGGGACAGCTTCAAATCAGGAGAAACTGCAACCTCTCCTGCAGGATAGGTATCTGGAGAATAAGGTCAGAATTCCAAATTATTTTGGCAAGCTGAAGACATGTCCTGAAATCAACAAAGCATTCACCAAAAGTTGGGCCGAGGAGAGCAATAAATCTGGAGAAGACAAATGCACAAATACCAAGTGGGGAAAAACTCAGTAGTCACTGCAGTTCGGCAGTGAGCAATATCTGAACGCAAATCAGTAATGCAACGCTGCTCCAAAAAGGCAAACCTTATTCTTGGATTTATTAACAGGCATGCAATTCATGACCTCTGGAACAAAATCTGTCAACTTTGCTTGCTGCTGATGGGCTTCTTCATCCAAAAAAGGGATCTACAACTAGATCTCCTGGGAAAAGTTCAAGGAATTAAGATTTTTATAATTTGCAAACAAACAAATTATTTTGGAAAGATATGGCCATCTGTCTCCTCATCATAAAAGCTTAAGAGAAATGTCATCAGCTCTTCCCCCATGTCAGAGCTGCTTCCCCATGTCAGTCTATGGAAGCAGGAGAACAATCATCATTTTAGTCCGTGGCAAAAAGATCTAGGGTTAATACCAGGAAAATCTTTCTAATCATTATGGTAATTAAACACTGAAACATGGCAAACTACAGGAATCTACTCAACCATAGGTTCTTAAGAACACTGCAGTGAGCTCCTGAGACAGACGGTCTTATTATACTTCCTTCAGCCTGAGTACAAGGGGTTAAGCTAGATGATCTCCCTGTCCATTCCAAATCTGGCCTCTGAGTCCTGCAGGCCGGCCTGGAAAACAGACTTCTGACACATGCCTGAGGTTAGCTAAATTCCTGAGGTTCTTTTCTTGTATCAGACACACATATGCTAGAAAGTAATTTCCAGTAAGGCCATACAGGTTTTATAGCTGGCTAACACTATTTATAGATGTGCTCATTATGAATAATGAAACTAATTCTTAGCAAACTTTTTATATTCTGCCAACACTTACTTATTTTTATGAATGTAAACACACAGTAGATGAAAAGACACAAATGAGAGAAATTAAAGCGATACGCCTAGGATACAGGTTTTATTGATACAAGTACGTGTGAGCCGCTTTCTTTCTTTCCAAAGCAAGACAAAAAGTAAGAGAGAACTCTTCAATGATGTGTAGATCTGGATATTTCCAATCAGTTACTACATTTTTATATTTAATTTTTTCAGGAAAAAAAAGGAAATATAATATTACTTAGTAAACTATGTTATATTGTATACAACACGGTAACTATCATACTCTTCAAAACACAGTATAAAACTCAATCTCACAATGCCAAAAAAACCTAGCTTTGTCTGCCTTCCTTTAAATAAAAAAAGTGAAAAAACTAGTTAACCGCTGTGCAATCATTTCTACTATCATTCCCAATTGCGTTTAGATATGCCACCAATATACTCTGAAAATTGGGATGCCAGGTTTTCATTCTCTGGGAGACACTTCCCTTTCTTTTTTTTCCCCCCTTTCTTTCCTTTTACATACAAATATATCAGAGTTTTAAAACATGTCAAAACCTTCACATTTGGCTCATCAAAAGTGACACTAACAAGACAGTCATCTGATGAGATAATTTGCTCCTTACCAGATTAAAAAAATAGCATCACAGATATATTAAAAAAAAACATTTTGCTGTCTGCCAAGCCCTATCACATCAATGAATACAGTCCTCTTGATACTGAGTAGTTTATTTTCATAAATTATTCCTGACTGAATGTAGAGTTATCTAAGTGACAGAATGTATACTCATGAGAAAACACAAGGGATCAATTTATTGCTATCTTTGTGATTATATTGCTAGCTCTCTGCTACCTTTGCAACTGCTGCTGTCTTCACACTTAATATAGTTGTTTTGCACTGAAAACCGTGTATTAACATAGTACAAAGTTGAAAGGGATGGGGCTGCTTTTTATTCTTATTTAATACTCAAGAATCTTGACTAGTTAGTCACAACACCATTACATAAATGAGTTAATGTTATATAGCCGTTATATAGGATTTATTGGTTATATTAAAAGCTCCCAGATTTTACCTTCTAAGCTGAAAAATACTTCAATAGCCATTACTGTCATGCAGCACTGCTTTAATTTTAAAAAAGACCATCTTTATGTAAGAAAACCTTATCTATTTTTTCATGGGTTTTTTTATATAACTAACTTTGTGACAATCACACCAAGTGATAAGAAGTACCAAACTTAACAAATCATTTCTTGACATGATCAGTCTTTAATCTTGATAAGAAACTGTTACTTCATGCAACTCATCAGGCACAACAGGATTTCACAATCTCAACATACTTTACCTACAAAGGAGATGAATGAGAAGAACTACTGAAAGGAACACAACCTCTTCCTCCTCAGATCATCTCTCCAGTCTGTCTTCCTAGTATTCAGAGCTGTGATAAAGGAGTGATTCCCCAAATATATTGTACTATTGACTCGCTCTGTTAAAAAAGAACTGTACGGCAGTGGTGCAATGAAAAAGTTTAAGATGTACAAACCAGTGTAAAACCAACTGCAGCAGGAACATCAAGGGGCATGACACAACATGTGATGCATTAACCACTTTAAAATATTAAAAAGGAAATTGTACAACATCAAAAGTTATGCACAAATTATCAGCTTTTATTGCCAAGAAGTCACACTTGTAAGCCATTTAAGCGGTCATAATTTTCAAACACGTTAATATGAACATTTGGCTATATTTGATATTTGAATCCATTATCAATAACTCTTTATTATTCAGATGTGCATGCTTCCATTGATCTGCAGAAATTCCAGGCATGCATTTTTCTGATATGTGAAGTAAGATTAAGGACTAGATATGAGGAATAAGACTGGAGTAATAGATAGCAAGTAGGCTCTTGTTAAAATAGTTAAAAACAAAAATTTGTTTTTTTTCTTCAGTGGACTTTCATCATTCACGTCAGAGAGTTGTACACAATTTTCTATTAAAAATTATCCTCATTAAAAGAGCATTCTGAAAACCTTATTGAAGGTAATTTGGATATGACTGATGGGTTTCTCATCTCCTACCATATTAAAGAAATAACAACAGAACACACTATGTATCATCAGCAGATTAGACTGTAAGTAGATAAGGATGACTTCCTAATCCATATGGTTAGATTTATGTCACTGATTTGAAAGTATAAGATGTCTTTCCTGCAAAAATTCCATTATTTATTGCTTAATGACATGACACTGCAAAGACTGGGCTATGGAAAAAGATATTAAATTACTTCTAAATTCTCTGATGTTTCTTAATGCAGACACATTTTTTTGCATTTTAAAAAATGAAGTATTTTGTAGTTTCATTCTTCCTTCTCACATTTATAATATTTTTTCATTGTGTTGCTGCTTAGGTAGACCAAACGCATCAGCAAACACATTTTTCTGACATCTCAAGAGTCACTGGCTATGACACAGTAGGACTTTTCTCAAAGATTTCTTATTGTTGCTGCTGTTGGTTCAACTACCCCACTACCAACACCACCGCACTTAGGAGCATAGGAACTATGAACTCCTGCCTATAGTAGGTGCCAAAGGACCTCATAGTTACTATACTGCTGGCTGCAAACACTCCAACCTTCTATCGTCTATTTTTAATAGCAAAGGTTTAAAGGAGTAATGGGAAATTTCAAGAAAGAACCCTTACTCTGAGGAAAGCCACCAAAATTTAACCATGTGGACATTCCAAAAATACAAAGAAATTACAGAAAATGATGTTGCTCCTTCCAGCAGAATAAATCACATGATTCTTAAAAGCAGGGCAGCTTGAACTGTTCACAGTGAAAAAAGCTCAAAAGTATGTGTTTTAATGTTGTGTCAGTTTTGGTGAAACTTTTTTCAATTTTACTAGAAATGGACCATTATTGCAGTGAAAGTAAACCCACTTTACTGTCAATTGCTTTAGTTCTTCTAAATAAATGCTGGGGAAAAAAACCCACCAGTTTTTCCACATAGAAACTCTATATGCTTTCTTTAACTTTGTGTACTTACTGTCTCTGTTCTGGTTCTAGGCAAAGCAGTGACTTCAATCCAATAAAAGCCCGCATTTCTGTAAAAAGAGGCAATCTCACTTCCCCATTTCCTAATCTCCCCGCTCAGTACTAACCCCTACTGCCTCCCTTGCTCTGGTGCTCGCATTCATCACATCTTTTGCCAAGATGGATTAGTGAATTTATAAAACTGGAAACTTTAAAAAAATCTGTTCATTTTCTACCAAATCAGTTCCCTGATCCAGCTCACCACTGGACTACATAAAACCTGATCTTAGTATACAATAGCTAGTGGGAATAAATAAGCAAAAGGAAGGTGGGATCATTTCTGTCCAGAACAGAATTATTTCTTACGCTATTTGCCACGCTCTGTGTAATGGATTCAGTCTAGTGGGACCCAGATTAGCAAGTGCTGTAATATAAATGAAGTTTCCAAACTGAGTAGACATTCTAAAAATGTCATAAAACCAAATCTTTGGTATCCTTATATGATATGATAAATGCTTCATAGTAGCCACATAATTAAATCATGCACTCTAAATTAGCAATATCACCACTTTCTAGCCATAGCAAAACATATTTCTACTCTCTAATGAAATATTCCTACAACCTAGCTAAGCACTGTTAAGATGAAAATTGTATTTTGAGTGAGTCTGTGGACAAAAGGCCAGGCTTGCCTTCTGCGCATATCCTTCTGTATCACTTCTGTAGGGCAGAGATTACAGCAAGGTGCAGAACTCCCCTGCGTGGGTGAAGGGATGAGATGGTGCCCCCAGCCATTAAGAGACAACGCTATTCGGTGATAACTAAAAATCCCTTTGCTTCAGTGTTTCTTTAATAGTCTTTGGTGCTTTTTATGAAGACTTCAGGAAACAGATTTTTTTTAATTAAAAAGAATCTGTGTCACAGTGTCAAAAAAATGAATAAACAGATAATTTGTGAAGGAAGTGAAAGGCTCTGTTAGTCTGCTAATAAGCAAGCCTTACAGCTGTCATTTAACCACAGTCCTTTTAAGGACCCATGTGCTTAAAAGTTTCTATTATCTTATTGCTATTTTGAAATAGGTTATTTCCATGAAGTTAGATATCTAACACCTTACTTTCACTCTTTAATTTGCTTGCTTTCTTTAAAATAGAAAGGTGTATTCATTTCCTTTATACAATACTTCATTGTCACAAAGAAAAGCTCATATAACTTTCTAAATCTCTAATCAACATTGACTTTGTTTTGTTTAATCATCTAGATACCAAAGCGACAGCCATTCCTTGCCACTTAATAAGTCCAGCTTGTAAATAACAGTTGGCTTTCTAAAGGATTCAAGATCTATAAAAATAGCTCAGTGATAGTCATTAAAATATGTCCTGCAGATGGCTGCATAATTTGGGTTTCCATTTTGTTCTTTTGTTACACAACCTTTAATTTGTTTACTTTTTTCCCCTCAAAACAAAGGAACACATTCTCAATACTATTTTAAACAGCTACATTTTCACATAATCTATTTTAATGTTTCATATTTTTAAAAACAGTTTGGTTAAAAGACTGCAATACATTTCCAAATACTAATTTAGCTCAATCTGTGAATTAGATAGATATTTATAATAATTTTACAAAATTCAGACACAAAGAGGTTATGACTTGCCTGTTTATGACTCACTGATACAGCCAGCAACAAAACCAAAGAATCTTTTCACCATGATTTCAAGAAAATTTCCTGCTCCTTAGATAGTCTACTCAATGATCTCAGGCCATTTAGATGTCCTCCCAAACAAACCACTGCATTCTCTTCTTTTTCAAATTTCCTTTTGAGATCTTGCCATAGCACATCACTTAATACAGGGCCTAAGCAAATTTTTTAAAATACACATTATGTTCAAATCAGGACAATTAATTTATACTTTTTCTGTAACTAGCCCTTCTAAGTGTTACAAAAAAGTCTCAAAAACCTACTGGGCTCAAGTCTGCATTTTATGTCACATACAGAGTGTTGCAATTCACAAAAATTTTGGACCAAAAGCTTTCATGCGTGCTGTTAACCTTGTGTCAGGCACAACCTCTTATGAAAAAAAAAAAAAAGATGTATCTTACATCCGAGCAATGAAGATGATTAGACCTTGCAGATGACTGGGGCTCATAAGTCACTGCAAGACAAATAGTGGGTGAGTTTTGAAAAATGCATTCTTCCCTCTTCCCTCGTGCAGCCAAACTCAACCTTGCTTAATCTGTGCCCAAGCGCAAACGAATGGATTGTTATGATATATGCACAAATATTAAAATCTGGATGGTTTTGTAATCTTTTTTAATCTAATCTGTTTACAATTATAAGTGTCCAGCACTCTGGTTTTTTGAAAGCTGTAAGTGTACTTGCAAACTAGAGACAACAGAAACAAAAATGAAACACAGAACTATCTTGAGCACAGGGGAAGGATATCTTTCTTGTTTAGACCTTTCTGTTCAAAGAATGTCTGGGACCAGCAAAAAATGTCTGGGCCTAGAAGAAAGCACTGTAGTTGGTAGATAAAAAGCTGTTGAAGAAAACTCTTTGGTCTTTTGCAATATGTAAGAGCTCACAATTTCTCAAGGATGTATCAACTGTAAAGACAAATATGGAAGTGAATTTGTTCTTTTGGGATAGGACAGGAATTTGGATAGAGTCTTTCTGTTCAAGTGACTTAATTAATTAGCAGGTTTCTCCTGTGATTTCATGGTATTTGGGATATACCGTCCCCCCATATAGCTTTCCTGTTCCCCTGCAAGGGAAGGTTTCTTCCATTCAACCTGATTTTCTTTCTCTTTTTTTTTTCAGCTTTTCTTGTCCTTCTGCTCAGAAAATGAAAGCTCAATTTTGCACCACGTGAAGAGTTGAGCAAGGATTTTTTTTTTTTTAAATACCCCATGCATTTGAAATAGACTTTTGGTATGAGCTTTCTTTTAAAATGTCATGGGCAATTATTTTCCTTGCTCTACTCCAAAAGTTATTCTAGTAAGCAGAGAAAGATTTTTGTATCAAATTTCTGGAGAGAGAGATGGTCATTAGCTCAATCAGGAAAAATCCCTGGAACACCTAGTTTGGGGTCAAGGTCACAGAGGCCTCTCCTGTATCTCCTGCCTGAAAAATGACAGTTTCTGGTACACCATCTGCTTTTTCAGATCTTTTTGATTTGGAACTGATCTTTTGACAAAATACTTGTGAAGCAAAGATATAAACAATATTGAAAACATTGCCAATACTGACCTTCTATACATCCACTAAGGAAGGAAGGAAGACCAAAAACACTATTGAGCTTGAGGAGTAACACAGATTTGCTTTAATAAAAGAAATTAGTTTTTAGAGATATAAAGTGCCAGCAGCGTTAAGCAGGTTTAACCTGTGATTTTCCACAGTATGTGAGGATGCAGAGATCGTGACTAAGATATGCAGGCTAATGAATTAAGCTGGACCAGGATTCTGGAAATACTACTTTTCATTTCGGCTTTCTTCAGCTTTACAACTCAGTTTCGCTACCTGGTCCAAATGAAAAGAAACTCTTTGGTTGAACTATTTGAAATGTCTACATCAAAAGAACTCTACAGAAGCCAGATACTCTATTTATTCACTTTAAATTTCATTGAAGAGCTGTTCTGAGGATAAATGTACCTGATAGGAAGAAGAGGTCGGAAAGCTGTTTGAAAATGGAATTCCTTCATGTTTAAGAGCACATTCTAGGCAATAAAGCTTCTAACCGTGCAAACAAAAAAGAAACACTCTGGAACCATTGTTTACCACAAAACCAACACAACGTTCAGAAACTCCTCATGTCAATATTTATACTAACTTCATTTGTATTTAATTAAAGTACAGTTTATTTTTCTTTATCTGCTATTTTTGCCAATTTTCTTTATTAAAATTTGCAGGTATTCATCTCGGTACATGTTTTTCAGAACAAATTAGCAAGAATGAATGAAATTATTTGCCTATGATTTGTCAGAATAATCTTTTCAAGGAAAAAGTCCTCAGATTCAACAGTACAGAATGATAATTTCTAAAACACATACCTCTCTGACCTCAGTTCAGTATGGCTGTACAAGATAATAATTCCTCTTTAATCTCTTCAATACACTAAATTCTACCTTCATTTTCATTGAATTTTCTTTGCTACATTATCTTTCATGTAAATACAGGTTTTCCTGAAGCACATTCAGAAAAAAATAACATGCAAAGTAAATTCAGTTACCAATGTGCAATACACACATGCAAATCCACAAACCCTAATTCTAGCAGGGCTACGTTGCATTTACATAAAAATAAGAACAAACTGAGTAGGAATATTCCATTTCAAATATCAAGATGAGAAATGGCACATAATTAATTGAAAATACAAAATATTTGAACTAAAATGCTGAAAAAATAGGTAAGAAATAAGCTTTTCCACTATAAACTATTGTTAGCGTCTATCGTCTCATTGCTAAAAGCAAGGATATTCTGGGCTGTCCCATGTTCACAAAAAATGATTCTTTGAAATATTCAGCAAATCAATATCAATTTAGTTACAGAAACTTAAAACTCTTTCAGGCTTATGCAATTTACTTTTAAAGTATCCACTGTGATAAATATAGCTCATTGAATGTTTTTCTTCTGATCTACTTCAAATATTTGAAATAAAAACTACCTGCCAAAGTAAATCTAAATTCTTAAAATATGCGTTGAGTGAATGTCTTGTAATTCAACCGTCTCCCTAAGCCTCAGTTCAGCTGAATTGTCTGTAAGAAAGTTAAATAAAAATAGCAGATGCAACTTCAGTATGACCCCACATCTTCTTCTAATTTATATAAAAAGAGGAGATGTTTATGTTTCTTCATCCACCAAAGTCTTTGTGATACAAGATCTCATTTCATCATGTTATCTGAATTATAGCATTATCTCTCCCTACTGGGCCTCTTGTGTGGAATAACAATGTCAGCATGAACTCTTTACTGAATTTAGCTTTCTGGTCGTGTTATCACAAATTGGTTTGAGTACACAGGCTGCAAAAATGGAAAATGACAAATCAAATAACGCACAAGGGAGAAAAAAGCTTTAATAGCTTCTTGCCTGTCGACTGGTTATTATAAGATGATGACAAACAGCATTACACTGGTAACTTTTCTAGACATTTGAACAGTGCTTTAGAACAGATTAACTCAAGATTATACTTAAAAAGTCAGAGGTCTCAAAAGATGAAAAATCATACTAGCAAGTCCACCTAGATTAGAAGATTATTATTGTTATGAAAAATGAAACCTAATGATAGTCAAAGAAAAAACAAGTAAGTCGAAGACTCTGCAAACTCTGGAACTACACTCATCTAGCGATCTATGGGTGTACCTATTTACTCCAGTGTTAAAACTAAGGTAATAATTATTTTTTTACAAAGTATCTGTTTTTGGAAAAAGCTATATCGCAAGCAGGCAACTCTGGTTTTCTGACTTCTGTCCTTTAATTTCCATATTATGTGGAAGGAATAAAAATGAACAGTATATTGACTATATCAGAAATTCTTTATACGTGCAAAGTCAGCACCAGGAAAAATGTATTATATTGTAAAAGTGCAGGTTTTTTTTTCTTTTAAAATTATAATCCTTTTTTTCTACAGCATGTATGGAATATGGGCTCCCTCCAGTGGTAAAATTAACATTCAAAAATCTTCACACTTGCTTATGTGCTTAATTGTATAGCCTAATAAACAAAGTAACAGCCACACACACATTGAAGTCTGGGAGTTCAAATCCCTTTTGGGATGGGATTTTTATTTATACTTTTTTTTTTCCCTTTCCAATTATATCAGGTATAGACAGCATCTTTAATCACTTTATTAAATGCCACACAAAATCTTCAGGTTTCAAATGAAACGTTTCAACATTTTAAGTTTCAAAACAAACTATTCCCTCCAAAGACCTTAGTTTAGAGCTAGACCTTTGCAAAAAGAAAAAAAAACATTATTTGGGAAGTTTACGCACCTATATTTCACCAGTTACTTTTTTAAAAAAAAACTACATAGTGTCAAAGCCTACAGAGTATGATTGGCACCTCAGAAGAGTGCATTATAAATTGATAAAATTAATTCTTTAGTGAATAGGAAGACATATCTTCCAATCTTGGCCTAAATTTTCTCTGCTCCTGCCTATCCCAGAATGCAAGATACGCATTCTTAAAGCTATATCAATTCAAGATACTGTGATTAATTTACATGAGTGTTCTTGGCGTTGTCTAATTCCAGAGACAATGCAGCTTGCAAGAAAGCTGCTGACTTTGTTATTGATACTTTTACTTCCTGGTTTGCTCACTATTGTCGTGGTTTAACCCCAGCCACCAACTAAGCCCCACGCAGCCATTCGCTCACTCCCCCCACAATGGGATGGGGGAGAGAATCAGAAGGGTAAAAGTGAGAAAACTCGTGGGTTGAGATAAAGACAGTTGAATAGGGAAAGCAAAAGCCGCGCACGCCCAAGCAAAGCAAAACAAGGAATTCATTCCCTACTTCCCATCGGCAGGCAGGTGTTCAGCCATCTCCAGGAAAGCAAGGCTCCATCACACGTAACGGTTACTTGGAAAACAAATGCCATCACTCCGAACATCCCCCTTCCTTCTTCCCCCAGCTTTATATACTGAGCATGACGTTGTATGGTATGGAATACCCCATTGGCCAGTTGGGTCAGCTCCCTCCCAGCTTCTTGTGCACCTGGCAGAGCATGGGAAGCTGAAAAGACCTTGACTAGCATAAACACTACTTAGCAACAACTAAAACATCAGTGTGTTATCAACATTCTTCTCATACTAAATCCAAAACATAGCACTATACCAACTACTAGGAAGAAAATTAACTCTATCCCAGCCGAAACCAGGACATGTATTCACAAGCTTCACTGCAGCATGGCTACATTTTGCTTTCCATTTTATTCTACGCTACTTACTGTTCTCTCTACACTACACAACGTTGCATTCCTGGCAGAGTGACTGAGATAAGCCACCTTGGAGAACATCTGACTGCTTGGAACAAAGCAGTTAAGCCACAAACTAGCAAATCACTTATATGTATATCTAATTTTAAAAACATTGTTTAGCTTGCTTTTGCAGAAATACTTTTTGCTTGAAGATAACCTCTGCTCAGAAGAACTACTAGATTTTGATTCTCATTATAAAAATAAAGGACTGGAACAGATAGTCATTAAAGCTCATGGTAAGACTCCAATTTAAGTGAAATCATTAAGTCATAAAAAGTAATGCTAGCCTGTCACAATTATGTTGGCTGTCCAGGGAGTTCTTTCCTTTGAGAGGACCTCATGTGGAGGTTTTACTTTTTACACAAGGAAACGGGAAGTGTGAGCACACAACTTTCTTTAATTTTATAGTCTATGCCTACTATGAAGCAAAATGCTGTTTCAGGTGTCAGAATTCCAGACAAAAACAACTCAAATGACCCGGTGGAAGAAGCATTACATTTAATCACAGTTTTGGTTTGTGTTTTTTTTATTCCCCTGAAAAAACAATCAGTAACATATTTTTATCTTCTCCTCTGCAAAAAATAATTAAAAAATTATAAATAGATAAAAGGCAATTTCTCCTCTCCCCATCAAACCACCAGCTTGAAAAGAAAAAATCAAGGGCATATTGGCATGGTGCAATATCTGTAGAAGAGATTAGTGAGAAGAGAATAAACTAAATATATGAAAGTAAAGCAAGATACAAGTAGAGCTAATCTGGCCAAAATCTCATGAATCATAAATTCCAGCATTCCTTAGGGAATAATGTCACCTCAATTCTGACTTGTTTTATTGGATTGTTTGAAACAATTAAGTTATTTTCTAAGGGAGAAGAGGACATAAATTGGCATTTGCTGCTCATAAAAAAGTATGTGCATTTTATCTGTGCAGTTGCCCCAATTTTATTAACAGGTATACACAAGGAAACAATGTAAATGCTATCATATTTCAATACAACCTAGTACATTAATTTCTCTGATCTATCAGCATATGATGCATGTTTTGATATAGAACAGAACCTCTCATTTATTCACAACCCCCATTTCTTATCAGTTACTTTCACAAGATCACACTTCCATACCTTCAGCATCACTTCCAAAAAGTTCTTCTACTTTAGTATTCAGATATAGAAGATGACTCACAGCGATTAATTAATTCACGGTCATCCTAACAGATAACATAAAACAACGCATGGATGGGAGGGATCTCAGAGGCCCTGTAACCACTGTTTCATTGACCTTAAATTGGTGTATGTGTCTTGGGAATGTTAGCAGTTTGCTAACAGGCATCTGAGGCACAGAACCAGCTGTTTTAAGCTATCCACATGTATTGAATGAATGTATGAAGCAACTGGCAGGAACTCCTTTTATGCCCCCCTCTTTCACTAGGATTTCTTCTTGGCCTTTGCCCAGCAGGGTATATGTCCAGTAACCAACTCATCACCCTTTGAAGTCAATGCTAGACTATCACTGCCTTTAACAAGAAAGGAGACAGATATGACCACTGGCATTTATTGGACCATCCTCTCAAACTTTGTCACAAAGGCAGAGCTGACCCCAGACACCAACAGCAGCAAATATAATGGCTTAATAATCCCTGCCCATATAAAGTCAGATTTCAAAATGTTTTTAACAGAATGCTGCAAGTTACCAGCTGCGTGATGCACAATCAAATAGAAAGATAAAGGTCCTCAGAAGCTTCGGGACTTTGACTGAGATAAGCTACCAGGACTGTAGGTTGTTTTCCACCTTTCCTTAGAAAAACAAGCAGATGGAAGCTTCTGCAAGCTTCAGGAGAAAAAAATCTGATACCAGGAACTAACAGAAGATACACAGTGATGTTCCTCCTGCATATCACGGACACGGCACAGGAGATTAAAGTGTAGCAAGGGCCCTCAAGAGAACAAGCACAAGACAGCAGCACAAGCCTAGAAAATAAAGGCATAGGATGATACCGGAGGCCCCTAGACTACAAATCACAAATGGTCCGCTATGAGTCACTGAAGGCATGAAACCTTGACAACTGCTAAAACTGGTTTTAGGACTGTACAAAGAGAACAAAGAATTTGTATATGACATACGTAAAATATCCCACATGCTGTGAAAATAACAAGAAAGTATAAAACAGACACAGACTGTACAAGAATAAGAACAAAGAAGAGAAAGGAGAAATGGCTCCAACCTTATCTCCTCCAGTAAAAACACCATGCTTGATTTATCTGTGCATGTCTTCCCTCACCTTCAGCAGAGAACATGCTCTACTTTTTCATTTGCCTTTCACCACACTTTGCCACTGCAGCTCTATGGTCATCATTAAAGTATTCCTTTTGCTATAACATTGGGTTAAGTAAATAAGAATTTTAAAAGGCAGTGCATATGCATGTCTGCATTTTGGTCCAGCCTTCCCACGTGATAAGTTGATTGATTTCCCAATACGGAGTCACACTAAGAGCACAAATGTGTTAATTCACTTGTGAAACATTTGATGATAACATTAGACACTTCGCTGCTTCTTTCGCTTCTTTTGCTAGGGGTGAGATACCACCCATCACTTCAAATCTCAGTCCACTGCTGGGACTCCATTAACATGCCCTTGAAAGAAGGACTGGTGTAAAGGGGACTTGTATTTAGGAAATAATGTCCTGTATGTCCGCTTTCAATTTCTTTGTAATATGGCCTGAACGCTTAGTGCTTTATGGGCTCAGGACATGGAGTGCTGCAATGGGATTATGTTTCCTGTAATTTTTTATTACTTTCCTGTAGCTTGACGAGAAAGCTTAACCAGGAAGAAAGGAGTGATGATATACAGCTGTAGCAGACAGTGAGCTCCTGTGACCAGAAAAAAAATCACTGATTCTTAGGGAAAAAATAGTCTATGAGATATATCCACCTGTGTAATTCACCGCTACAGAAAATCAGGGAGTCGAGCAATGTAGAATTTTAAAAGGCTAAAGCACTTTATGGCCTCTAACATTATTTGCTGTATGTGCTGAAATAACATAATAAACACACAATCTATGCGTCAGAACAAAATACATTATTTTATTTGCACAGATCCTGTATTATTTTGGTTTTTTCTTCTTTGGAGGGTTTTTTTTTTTTAAATGAATGCCAGACTGGATGAGCTCTGTGCCAAAATTCAGTTTTACCTATATGAAGTATCGTCATTAATTTGTATTGAATACTTGAATTGCTTCAGTTACCCTGCAAAATACAGTGAGCAAGACCCAAGATACGCAGCTGCCACCTAGCATACTGATGGCTCAAGCACTCCTCTAAGAAGCAGAAGACTACATTTTCTCCTCAACGGGAGTACAGTACATAATTACTCAAACCAACAGGTTAGACTAAGGTTTGGTGTACAGTAATGTTAACTGTCATCCTCAGTAAGGATTACTGAGATTGTAACTTTTTTTCATTCATCAGTTACAATCCAAAATTAACAATTTCCTCCTATGTCACAGAAGCACTGACAGAAATCCAAAGTATTTGAAACTGCATTGATTTTTGGTTGTGCGAGTAAAATTTTGAAAGTTGAAATACAATTTTGTTCCTCTTTCTTCACATTAAAACAACTGAAATATTGTATTAATTCAGTGCCTGTTAGAGCAGAGAGACCAGGACTCTCTATAGACCACTATTATCACCAAGGGAAATCTGATTCAAGTCAAATGAGCATTTAAGTATCCTACACATAGTGGATTTGCTTTAGAAGTGGGATTACAGGCGCTCTATTACAATAGCGCCCTGTATTTAAGGATTGTGATACCCTTCTAGGTTCAAGTTCCTATGAACATAATAAGAATTTCAATATAATGTTTCTTAACTTGGGTGAATGATCCAACTCCAGGGCTAAGAAGTGATTTAAAGAACCATGTTTTTCAGCAGTCCAGTCAGAACATGCATTTCTAAAAACACATAAAACATATTCTATCAGGCCTCATGGGGGTAATAGCAGAGAAACTCTTAGATGGTGAATTCTCAGTGCACGTAGATGAGGTAGGTACCTACATGCTCTGTGGCTGTGGGCACTTAGGGAATATGAATTTATTCTGGTTCTGCTCTACGTAGCCAGGAGCTATGTGGCCACATTAGCACCTGATTCAGTTCATCTTGCCTATTACCCTGGGCTTTACTGTCATGCAAACTATGGCTATGTGACTTCTGGCTGACTAAAAAACAGGCAGAACTTCTAAAAACAGGCAGAACAATTTTCTATCTATCTGCATTCAAAAACATCGCAAAGGCATACTACTTGGCACCCAAAGCTTTGAGAACTCAGCGCTTCATACAAGGAGATTGCTTTTAGTCTCACTGCAGCCCAGAGCCTGATGAAACTTCACTTACTTTCAGTATATGGCACAGAACAAATCCTCATTAATATTAATGTAGCAGTCCATACATAAAGAATAAGATGATATGAAGGGATAGCATTTAAAGAAAGAATATAAGTCACTGATCTTATTGCGTTTTTATCATCTCATGGTTATTATCTCTTGACTAGTTATGACATAAAATTTTACAGCTCACAAATGTCTTACAAATTAAGCGCTCATTAAATGACGTTTATTTTTCTGTGATAAAATTCAACTGAAATAAAAGACGTAAAACTTTGAGTAGACAAGAAATATTACAAAACAGATTTAACACTAGGTTCCGTAGGTTTAGGAAATTCAAATAAATAAGTCAATACTCCTACCATTCTTAATTTCAATTGTTATAATCTTGAAACTGCAGAAAACTAATCAGTCCTAATAGTTACCGTAGGTTACACTTTGATAGTTTATGATCTATCTACTGAGGTGTGTACCACATCACATATTCCATCTATGAACGTAAATCAATAGGTGTTCGTATTTTTCATTTTTAAAAAATGCAAAAGGCATTGGTATTCCATGAAAGCCGCCTATCAATCCAAGTTAAAACCTCAAATATTTGCCTTTGTGCACAGAGATTAGAACTCTTACTTCATGGGGATTAGTAATTCAGGTTTTTTCTTTGATCACAATGTAAATTCATTGTAGACTCATACCTCATAATGATCCATCTGTTAAGATTTTCTCTTCAGTAGCTGTTAAAATTAGGAGAGGATTTGTTGGTGGGTTATTTTTATTCACAACCACATTAATGCAAGTCCTAAGCTAATCAATTTGCATTATGTAGCCTTTCAGGCAGTTTGCACAGATTTACAGCTTGGTTGCTTTATGTAGTCTCATGCCTGCGAGACAGCTGTTAGGCATTTAGCTAATCTAATTCTAATCCCCAGGGGGGTTCTGGTTTGTCCATTGAAAGGTAGATGCGTGGACCACGGTTTACCATCTGAAGTATCTTATGTCATTCCTATTTAATTTTTTTTTTTTTTTATGATTCCGGATCCAAAATTTTTGTGAAAAGGTTCATTAGAACTGTCTGAATAATCAGAGTGTAACAGCTATTGGCTACAGTTTGCTTCTAATTTTAATTTTCTCATGGGTATGTTTAACATCTCTTGTATCTTTTAAGCCTATTACACTGATTTCAAGGGGTAGTAAGCAAAGATTTTTTTAATATATCCAATCTACATAAAGCTAGAAAGCATTTTCTGTACAGCAGTTTTGTTTCTTCTGCCACTTAAATTTTTTCTCTTATCTTTTTTATGATACTTAAGAAATAAGGGGAAAAAAAGAGATTAAATCTTTCCTTGTTTGATTGTGTCCCCGCCAACAGATCATATCTGCAAAAGACCATTCAGCTTTCTCATTAAAATTCACAGTCCCCAGATGACTAAACTTAATTGGCGAGAAGTCAAGGAACATAATTGTTTAAATTATGAACATTTCTGAAAACAGTGCATTATGATGAAAGTCATCTATTTATATTGTGCCATTTCATTATGATTGTACTTTCAATGGATATTTTATCTTGCTGTTAAAAAGGTAGTAAAGTGAAAACCTGACAAAAATGAAACAGCTTAATCTGCTGAATACTAACAATCTTCAAAGCAAATTTATTTTCACATAGGAAGCAAATTTAGATTTTTAAAAGTTAAATGCCTTTTTTCCTAATGCTATTTATATACTTGAGTGCACGGCTGCTTGACAGCTAATAAACAAGCTTATATTTAAACAAGAAGCCAAGATAAAGTACTAGCTATATAATAAGCGATAGAAATTCTGCCTCTGGGCTTCAGCAAACAGCTCGCTTTAATAATGAAATCACAAACTATAAATGATAAAGATTACAGCCCGGCAGAAAATTGTGCTCCCACTTAAATTAATGGCAAAACTGTCCCAGACCATCTCTTGCCCCATCTAGGTAGGCCATAGCCCACCCTTAATCAAATCACACACTTATGAAATAGCTGGCTTGAGCTGACCTCACACATCTTTCCTCTGTGATCTAATGTGCCTAGTGAAGGTTGATGTTAGTCTCTCGCTAACCCTCTCTATACACCCTTGCTAAGACTTGTTCACCTTTGGACATGAATTTACCAGGGAGTGGATAGAGAGAGGGCAATTTCACCACCTTTGTGCCATCAGCGTAGGTCAGCTACGCTGGCACCCAGCTGCACAGGGGCTGCAATGTGTCTGCGCTGATTTGACCCTTGGAAAAAGGTTTAAGAGGATGGGGAAAAAGCAGGGAATGAACCAGGCAGTAGGGAGCACCAGCTTCATCACTCACCTCCCTGCAGAGACATGTTTTTCTGTTTGTTTTCAGTTCCAGTTTGTCGGGGAACCAGGCTCCCCGATGCAGAGGGCAGCAGTAGCCTAGAACAAAGTTTGCCTTACATGGTCTAACCCATGTTTTTTTATTCTACTAATCCAGACAAAGCCTTCTTCCTACTTCAAATCCAGGTAATAATTGACCTTAAGTTAGTTAAACAAGAGTCTGGCTGCACTCGGTGTTGGCAAGATGAATTCAGTAGCCATATTCTGTATGTCCCTGCCTGGGATAAATCTTCCTATAGCTGCCTTCACTATCGGTGAGAATTTCTCACACCTATGAAGATCTTCACTGTTCCTGCAATACTGGATGTATGTGTCCCTGGACCACACCAGTCTCATGTGTTTCCTGGCAAGACACAGGGCCAGCTAAGCAACATATGTTCCTTCTGTCCTGCTAGTATTTGCTAACCAGATGGTATTCAAAGAATGCAAGTCAGTGATGTTCTCTGTTCATCCATCTGTCCTGAAATTCTCACAGCTTAAAACGAGTACACTTTCCATTTCCAAATATTAGGATTCAGTGAAATATAAGGTGGCTGTGGCAAGACAACACTAAGGTCAGGTATACACCCCATAAGCAAGAACTCACACAGAAAAGTAAATAAAGCTTCCCATCCTATTCTTGATTCATTTCCTTGGAATTTGCAGTATAGCTGCTTTGCAGCATTACTTGCACTCTGAGATCAGCTGGATATTGTTTGTACTAGATTGTTATTTACTAGTTTACTCTGCTGCCTTTATTCAGGCAAAGACCAAATGAAGTAAAGCCACCAAAATTACTTTCAAAGTAGGCCACCATGAGTATTTTTTCAACCACTTAAAACATTTAATCTTAGTTTTAGTCCCCCTTTTATATTTCTTAAAAAGTTAAATTAGGAGAGAGCCAGGGATATCAATGCAAAAAGTTGAATTGTGTTTTCAAAAATGGACACATGGATGTCACTCAGCTGAGCTTTACTCGCTGACCTTTAAATCTGTTAAACAGCATGGAAACCATACCCTTCTCCCAAGGATAGTATCTTCCCTGAAAACATTAGCTGATTCAGATTTGGATTTATAATTAAAATTATTTATTTATAATAAAATTATTTCAGTCAATCAAATTTGTAACTCAATAGCTAACTAAGGGTAGAGATCTCCACATAACAGCTGATTAATTGCTTTCGCTTTGCAAGTGCAACAGTTCCCGATGCCTGCTTGAGCTGACACCTGGTTAACAGTCCTGTTTTATCTTTGTCTTTGCAGAGCTTGGATTTCAAATTATTTCAATGAAAAGTTAGAGTTGTTCAGCTTCCTTTTCCAAAACTTGTATTTATTTTCCTTTCCCACCTTCCTTGGGTCTGAAATAGATCTACGGGAAGAGAACCTAACAAATAAATGTTATTGTTAAAATGTTGCCTCAGCATTTTCTTTGATCTTCATTTATACTGATTCTGTTTCAAGACTCTATCAGATAAACTGTTTTTCCCTAAATTTTCAAGCTTTACTCAGTCTTTAAGGCAATTTGATGAATTTTCAATGGTCAAAACAAGCAAAACATCTAACTCTTCAATTTATTATGCATAAGATGTGTTCTGGTGCTTTGCACTTCATTCAGTTCTATAAAGGGTTTTTTCCCCCTTTTGTTTGGAAAGATGTGGTATACTGTCCCCCAGGAACATCAGCAGATGTAGAACAGGATTTACATCTGTTTGTGAGTCTGAGCACTACAACATCAGAAAAATAATTTTAGGAAGAACAGCTGAAAGAATTGACTTATTTTTTCCTGAGCCTGCACAATCACTTTGCAATATTTAATGCAGGTGTGAAAACCCAACCTTACTTTGCTCATAGCAGGGAAAAGATTTCATCCTTCTGAGTTTTCAGAGGGTCAATAAAAGGTTTTACAAAATCCCCAAGAAATTAGATTTTTAATAAATTATATTTTAAGAGTTACTATACTTACATATAAGCATATAAAATATAGCTAATTTCTATGCTATCCTAAAAGTCAAATATTTCTTCTTTACCTTCTTTCTTCTTCTATTTCCAACTACACTTGCAAAGCTAATTTACTGGTTCTAATCTTTATTCTTTGACTGAACAAACACAGAGACAAAGAAAAGACCTCAGGAAATACATTTTCACAGCAATAAGGTGCACTTCTCTCTTCATTCTCTCCTGTTCAGCTGATCCTTTAGTCCTTAGGAACTTTTATATGGACAATAAAGGATATTATAGAAAAATAATCATATCTTTTACTAGAAATTGTAAAATTTCTGGTTTTCTAAAATGTTGGGTATCCATTGGACAAGCAACCATATTATCTCTAACCCAAATAAAAAAAAAACACCTGTAGCTAGCAGTAACTGGCAGCAATTAATGAATACGGGAATAGTTCACACCTCTAGTGACAGCTTTACCTGCTCTACAAAAATCTTTCTCCTGCAGTACCAACAATTAGGTTGATCATTTCAAAATCATAAAATTCATTCAAACCTCCATATGCACAAAGACAGTTCAAGTGCAGAAAACATTACACTTGGAGTATGCTGGAGTACACTTAAGAGTCTGCAGCAAATGGAATACAATTTTCCTGACAGTTCAATGGCTGTAATAGGGACCAGATTTTCAGACACATTAGCAGGTCAGACAGGGGTTTCATACCGGGAGATTGAAAGCAAAATTCTTAAAATGCATTTTAACTTTAATTGGTGCTCCAAAATGCAGATAAACGCTTTGCGTAATCAACAAAAGGAGCTAAGTTAGATGCCTAACACAAACTGAAAGACAACTCCTTCTTCTGTATCTGTCAAAGCAGCTAGGTGTCCTTTGTAACACAAAGGTAGCTATTTGGATCTTTGGGCATTCCAAAACTTGGCTTTCAGTGCCTGGTACTCTTTCAGAAAATTAAGAAGTGTGCAATTTAGAAAAGGGGTTTTTTTCTTTTCCTCAGCTTGCGAGATATGAAATTGACCTAATCTGAGAACTTAAATTTCTTGAGTACATTTCCCCGGTTGCTAATTTAGCACAACCTTTTCTAAAGGATATTTACGTGCAAAGGATACCTTCAGCTGTCAGAGCAGTACGAGGACACCTTTGTACTCTCCTCTCACAACAAGGAGAGTACATGGGTTGAACAAGTTAAGCACCAATACAAACTTGACTTATTTATGATATAAGAAAGAAGTAAGCTATTCTAATCTTTAAATGAGCTGTCTGTGCCTTTGGAACACTCCATAGGGAGGTAACAACCATATATTATATTTATATGTGCACAGTAAGTACACTACTGCTCAAGATGTTCCAGTGTCATTGCTAGGAGTGATAATGATATATGATGATGTATCTAGGCTGACAGCTGAAGGAGAGAGACAAACACTCATCTGTAAAATGTTCTGTGCATGCACAACTTATGGCACTATATTATACATCAAATGCTTTGGCCTGAGCTGAATTAAGTATAATCTACAGCTAGCATTCATTGTACCTGACAGTTCAATAAATCTGTATTTTGGTCCTATAGGAAAACTGAGAGCAGTTTTGTTATTCACCAGGATCTTAAGAAAAAGGGTTATTCACTAGTGGTTAACATTAACTCTTAGGAGTCATTTTAGAGTGCACTTGGCATTTTCAGAGAAAACTGTACCAGAAACTCTAACCTCCAAGTACACCAAACCTTTCAACACTTGCACAAATAATTAACTGTTTGGAAGAGTCCCATTGCTTTGCCCTAGCAGAACTGTTCACAATATTTCCACCTAACGCTGAATGTAACATGGGAGTAAGGATGCAGTACATATCGTAATGGGAAGAAAAGAAAGTATAGATTAAATATCATACACTATGTCAATACTTAAATTTCTGCAGATACATTCTAAGTGGCTCACATATTTTTGTATATTTAAATCTAAATAGATTTTGCCTTGATAGGGAAGGTGAGACAAGAACAATTTAAATCAGATGAAGACAGACATTGGATGAGAAGATTTGCAAAAACTATTTTTAGCTCGTGTATGCAACCCTCAATGTATTTGAATTTGAAATAAAAATACTTCAGTGATGCAACTAGTTTACATGATTATCTAAAGCTTATGCAAAATACACAGCTCTACTTGAGGACAAAAAATAAGCTGAAAAATGTCAAGAAGGCAGCCTCTGTCAGGTAATTGTAGGTCTGTTGCTTAACCAGCAGAATACAAAATTCAGGGCTAATTAAAGCAAATCATACGCTTTCAAATTTGAAAAGCTATTTAAGTTTTTGATGTTATCACAAGAGTAGAAGGAACACTTTTATTTCATTGGTAAAGTATAGACCTATTAATAACAATAGAAATATTAACCACATATGTCAAATATGAAATAAAAATATGGAAGCAAAAGGCATTTTTTTCCATGAAAAGACAGACAGACTATTTTCTAGTACGTAAACTGGCCTTTTTTGGTGATAGTCTCATGAAGAATGTTCCTACAGATATAAGTACTAGGAGTGCTAAGGCACCAATAAAATCCTATTTTACAAAACACAGTAAAGAAGTTTGATTTTGAGAATGTAATTTTTTCAATCAAAACCTCCTCTAAATTAGAAACACTTTTTTCTTCCACAAATGTTCATCAGTTTCATAAAGTTGACATGAAGCTTTATGTGAATTAATTTTTTTAAAGATGTGAAATTCAGAGGTACAAGAACTGTACAAACACAGTAATATCACAGTTCTACCAATACGATCTTCATTATGAATTACAATGATACTTTTATAGTAGAGGAAGTCACAAAGTGGTTGACTCGACATGCATTCATAAAAAGATACAGGAAGTGTCCACACTTCATGTCATGTTTCAGAGAAACTGAAGATTTGATGGCATGGCATTCTTCATAGTAAGTTTGAACACAGCTCTTCTAGTCAAGACAAGAAACTACAGATTTGAAAGGAAAAAAAATACAAAAAAAACCCCCCACCCTCCTGTTTCTTGGGAGGATTTTCCTGAGCTTCCATAACTTTAATTATGACTGCTCCGCGGTACTTTTAAGCTTTACAATTTATTACCTTTCTTCTTGAATAGAGTAATAGGATAATCTCTACATGCTGAAAGGCATGATCTTAATATAAAGGGCCACATAAGCAGATCAATTCAAAAAGTGACACTAGAATCGGTGATTCACATTCAAAGAAAAAAATCACAGCTGTTCCAGGTCTGGGTGTCCTTATTGCAGCTACAAAAAGGGGATTTCAATTTTAAAATATTTTATTCAGAAGATAGTGATATTTTATTTATTCAGAGCAGCCTTACCCATGTTTTGACAAGTTGATAATCAATTACAGTATTGTGAAAAGGAGGATATCAGGGCTGCTACTTTTCATCAACAGCCTCTGATAACGTCATGTCCTAAATGAATAAAGTATGTCACTGCTTTCCACAGTTTTATAGTTTGCACCACAGAATGCAGTCAACAACACTGTGATGAAGAAGGTATATTTCATAAGACATTTTACCACTTCCTGACTGTACCAAGCCTGGATCAATCAAAACCAGTCACACTCTTTGGTGTTTGGGTGAGATTTTACTTCTTCAAGAATAAGAATATGCCTTTCAAGCACACTATGAAGAGTATAAACCAATACCACATTCTGCCTTATTGAACTGATTAACTATCCCCCCAACCAAAGCAAAAAAATCTTCTAACAGCCTAACTAAAACAATTTATCAAAATTAAGATGGCATGTGAACTCCTACATCACTCAGAAACTAAACAGCGATACTATTTTTTTAAAATGTTTTGTGTACAGACACAATTCTGTTGATGCTTTGTAGAATTCCAAATAATGTCTTATGACTAATATTAGAAGAATTATCACTGAGAGTGATTCAAATATTACTTTATCCCATATGCCATATAGGGATACATGCCTTACATACGGGCTTATTATAAATGCATATGCTTATTTATAAGAAACTTCCTGTTGAAATGATGCCACATACTCACAAAAGTAATAGTTACTGCTCAGTATATAGCTTTGCTGGATTAGAACCTTAATTTTTAAGTATTGGAAGAGGGAGAGTTCTGATTTTTATCTTTAAGCTAGAAGTCTTAAAACTCTAGCTTAAAGCAGTGCTTCTAAACGCATAACGTAAAATTATTTATTATCAAATTTAATATAAAAAGCAACATCACAAATACTATTTGTAATTGTCAATCCTGTTTTAAATTATCTGAAATGATGATTCTAGTTATTATCGGTAGTATTAAACTGCCCTGCCTTAAATCACTTTATTGTATGGTCCATCATCATTACAAAGATCAACAATAATTAAATAATGATCTAAGAGTTCATTGTTATCTGTAATCTATATCAACTGTAAATAGTAATTAGGGCGAGTACTTAAAAAGAAAGTCAGCTGCTAATCATGGATATTTGACTGAATCCCATGACTTCTAAAGGCAGGTTCAGATTGACAGCACCATCTCACAGCTAATTTCTGATGTAAATAACAGATCAGGTATATAAAGCAAAGTGTTCTGTTTGGAACTGAACAACAGGAAGATACTTGTGGCCAAAACAACACCTAAAATGCTAAGATGTATTATCCTATGCATGGAAAAAAAGAGACAGAAAAAGATATTTTAAAGCTGTATTCATAATAAAAAAGATTAGGCTTCTCAAAAAAATGGGGTTTTTCTTTCTTTCTATGGCTTCAAAAGGAAACAAGGTATTATGGCAGAAACATAAGTTAGGCACAAAGAGATAATCATATATTTCAGGAACTGATGGGTGATTTCATCAGATAAGTTTGTCAGGTGTTCATTTCCAAGAGAAAGATTATCTTTCAATAAATTAATTACTAATCTTTGCAAGGGCATAACAAGAATTCTTCTCAGACTACATTATTATTCCTCACGGAGATGATAACATGAGAGCCCTTTGTGAATTCCTAGTCTTAGGATAACTCAAGATATACAGTGTATCTTCAAAAAGAACGACAGAAAAAACCCACACATCTGGATCAGAAACCAATATCTAATTTATTTTCTACAGCAAAATGGAACAATAAGTACTTAAATACAAGTCTTAATACTTAGGTAACAGTTTTTTCCTGAATTTATATAAGCACCATTTGTGTCTTTTCTCATACTTCTGTAGACACGGACCTTAAAGCTTTATAATATAAAGATCATTCTTCCATATGAAAAATGGTCAAATTTGTATTGCTGGAGTCTCTGTAATTAATACAAAAAAAGAAACCTATCAACCCCAGAGATGAAAATTTAATAAATTCTAAACCTTAGGAGCACCTGGAGAATTACTGAGGGAAGCCATATGTTGACCCCTGTGCATAGCAGAAGCCAAGGAGCTTCATGTATCTTGCAAGTATTGAAACTAAAAATGTTTTGTGGGACCTAAAAAATTTTTCACCTGCCCTAATACACTGGTCTAATTGTATTGGTATGTTTCATATGACTTTACATTGAAGAACTAGTCCTCAAAATACAATCTAATATGTATATTAATGATGAAACAGATTGGAGTTAAGGACTTCAGAAAAATCAAGATACAGCAAGTATCTGTGATGCAGAACATCTTCAATCACAGTCTCCTCTTCTGTCATCTGTTCTTAATAATCTCCATTTTGGTGCTGTTTGATACTCAAAAGATATTACAGATATTTACTTGTTCCATTGTTCCACTGCAATTGAGTTCACCTATGGATCTATTTGACATAATACTAAAGACTTGTTTGTGTCACAAGCTTGAGGGTTTTTTTCTGATTTTTTTTAAACTTCAGTAGACACACTCATTCCCAGATCTAATTTATTAGGTGAAAGATCACTGAAGTCATCAACAGTATAAAGCACCATAAATGATGGCAGATCTCTCAATATAAACTGATGTTTGTATTATCTTTCATCTTCTTTTCATCTTCAGACTTATGCTGGCACAAAATAGTCACACAAATGGTTCCTGAGGATTCAGAAAAACCTTCAATTTTGAAAATGAATGGAAGCCTATTTTACCTGAAAGCAGAATAGGATGAAACCTACCTAAAGTGTTTATGCTAAGGATGTGTTTGCTTGTTTGTTTCCCCTTAAACAGAGATTTAAATATGTTTTCACACTGTTGGAGAGCATACATAGCATTAAGTATTTTCAGAAAAAAACAAAACACCAGGACTTTCAGGGGAAAAAATTCTCCGTCTCCTAACCTGAAGAGCCCTGTCCCTGAGGCAGAGAGGATCAGGTCTGAGAGATTCTCAATGCATGCAGTCCCCACCAGTCTATCAGATCATTCCTGAGACCTGACCCAATGAGTTTTAACAGCAGTGTCTGTATCCAAAAAACCAGGAAGATTTCAAGCCATTGTAAGAACACTCTGGTTTTCTTCTGCCGAGGAGCTTGGACATTCATGACAACTGGCTTTGGGCTAAACTCATACCTTCTCAAAAAAGACAAGTCACTAAGTTTGCCTCTACTACAGGGAGAGGGAAGCATAACATTTTTTTACAACACCTGCCAAGAGGCAAAATGCTGTTGGGCTTATGTAGATGTGTAGTGCAGTAAAGGTAAGCCACAGTGACTGGAAAATGTTAATCTCAGCTAGGTAGGTGTGGTTTTGGCCAGTAAAGCCAGAGAAGGAGTTCCAGAGGCTATATTATGGGGCCTCTGAAAACTGAACATCCACAAGAAGACTACGAGTGCTATAATGTATTAGTTCATCCAGTGGTGTGACTCTCTGTTCATCACTCTCAGAACAGAGAAGACTCTAGATCTCGCTGTGGCAGCAAATGTTGCCCTTTCCAAGGCAAGATTTTTGCAGGGCAACTATGAATATAAGTACCGAGCATCCTACTTATGCCAAGGAATTTTTGAAGAGGCATACGTCAAGTGGAGGTCTGACGATGACTGGGCACGTCTTGAGGATATTGTGGTCACGGCCACATGATTTAGCAATATAAAGGCACCACAGTCAGGACAGGCAAGGAATTTGGCCTCAGAAGCATGGAGTACTCTCTTAGGTACTATAGACATCTGCAAGTCTCCTGTCCACATCTGAAACAGTTATCGGGGATCCAGTTTGTCCTGAGAGGACCTAGGTAAGTATGGGGATGGAACCTAAGGCTACTATCTCAATAGGAATTAGAAATGAAGTAGTCATTTGGTCAGAGAGAAAGAAGCTTTTGAGAGATGAGGTGCTGCAAGCAACCATGAGGAATGAAAGGCTGAGAGTAAGAAGCAAGCGCCTGAGGGAGTTGGTCCATGGATCAATCTGCTGTAATACTTCATCTACTTTCATATGTAATAGCCATCTCCTTACTAAACATTTATTAAACAGGGCTTTCTGGTTTCAGCACCGCAGAATTTCTGAACTACAGAAGAACGTGCCAAGAACTTGGAGCTTCTGATCTCTACAGGAGTGAGAACTTTACTCATTTCCTTTCCTTCTTGACACTTTCTCCCATGGAAAAATAAGATCTGCAACAGCCCATTTCTACTCTTTTTCTTCCAAGGTTATAAAATGCAGGATTTAAGAAGCACACATAAACTGTGCAGTCTTTCCCACATGTCAGTAATTGCACTTGATCCCTATGTGATTCTAACCCTATCCCAAACAGATACTAGCAAAAAGTATCAGCCCTTACAAAGGCAGAAATAAAAGAAATGTTATGTGATTTAAAGCACATAAAGCCAAAAATAAAAATTAAAACTTTGTCTTTCCTAAACACCTGTTCCGGTTTTCCACTTTTTTTTTTTTTTTTTTTTTTTTTTAAAAAAAATCCACAAGAGAGGGGGTTTTCAAAATAGAAATCTCTTATGATCAGTAAATTCTAATTTGTTAAAATGAAATTGTTCCACAAAAAAAGCATCAAAATCATCTACAACATTAGTACTGGAATTCCATCTAGCTTCTTATAGAATTACTTATTCCTTTTCACGCTTCCACAGTGACCCAGTACAAGGCTGTGAGGAGTCTCCCCAAGTTAGTAACTGTCGAATCTTCCAGAACCAGCTCGCTCCCAAGTTCCCATCTGCACAGAGAGCTGACTCCCAATTTACTTCAAAACATTTTGATTCAGAAAGCCAGAACCCTACTACATACAGAACATCATGCATTTTCATATATAAAGAAGTGGTATTTATGCAACATATATAACTAAGAAACAGACTTACTGTGATTGCAGTATCTCTTAAAATACAATAAACTGAGCTGCATGGTTTTATAATCAGGACTAGGCAGTCCCAAAGCGGTGTCAGTATCCCAGGGAAGCAGTAGACGGTATGGCACTTGGATAAGAAATAAGGACAAACCAGAGATCAAGTAGGTAGAATGTCTAAAAAAAAAAAATGCTGTTATATTAACCCATGCATTACATCCACACACTTTCCTGAAAATACCTGTATGGCTTGTACAAATCTATGAGGAGGAAAAACATAATTTACTGCCAGGAATTGCTTCCTGATAAAATTGTCAAGAACCAGGAATCGAATAATGTATTGCTTACTGGGGAGCTAAATATTTAACAAGGGGTGGGGAAAAAATCGGTCCTGTCTACACCATGGTAATCAAAAGGTATGAAAACCTATGGACCTATTTGCAGATGTACAACGCCTCTGTATCCAGTACTACATTAAATTCTTGTTTATATATGTGTATAAAGTGATAGGAACTAATGGATCTGCACTTTGGGAATACGTACTCCTCGGTAACACACAGGGAGTTCTAGAGATAAGGACAACAGAAATCTTGTAGAAATAATTGAAGGTTTATGACTGCATAAAGACCATTAGAGGCCAGACAGAAACAAGCAACGTAAGTACCAGTTCAGCCATTCAATGGCTGTATTGATCACAATGAATTGAGGTGAACTCAGAAATCAACATAAGGATGTTCTGTCCAAGGGCTAACATGCATCTAAATTTTCCTATACTCAAGCTCTTTTCTTCCTGAAATACTGATCCTAGAATATTTTGAAAACACACATTTGTCCAGAATTTCCAAACTTCAGGTAGCCTTGAAAAACTGATGCTGCAATCTGGCTACCGCATGACAGTCTGTCTTGGACATGACCACAGCACACATGACTAGGACCTTAGGGTGTAGGACAACTCTCTTGTATGTACCTGCTGCATACACATTAATGATAATGATGCCAACTCTTTCGGGTCTGCCTGTAATCCCAAGCAGGTATGTGGAAGCTAGTCTCAGAGCAACAAAGCTGGCAGAGTATTCAGTGGACTGCTTGATGCAATATATCCAGAGGTCTCACCGTTTATGATCCAGATGAGTAACTGCTGCCATTCTCCACTGATATGCATTGGTTTTGCATAAACAAAGACTTTGTGACTTTTCTTTTCTGCTCCCAAATTTTCCCTCTGAATTTGTCTATTTAAATGTGAAGCAGAGCACTCTTATGACCACAGAAAGTATTCAGAAGTTTGCAAACAGACACTTCAACTTTCCTTCCTTTGCCACTTCCAAACGTCAGGCATTGAGACCATCTGGTACAGATTTTGTTAACAATGACCAATGGCTTTGACTAACAGTAACTGCAGAGGCTCTGTGGCAGTTAAAAGAATAACTGCAGAAGTTCTCTTCAAGATCACTGATTCTGAGGATGCTTGAGAAAAAATATATCTTAGTAACGTATCCCATTCAGGATGTAGCAGAATGGGTTGAGATTTTTTTTTGTGCCATGATCTGAAATACTCACATTTGGGATGATACTGTAACCAAGGCTCAGGAAATAACTTAATCAGATGCCTTTGTTAGAAAATCAAACTTACAAAAGTTGAGATTGATTAAATTTTAGAAACTCTGTGGAAAATTAAGGCTATTCAAAGTAATTTGGACACAGAACTCTTGAGACAGCAAATGTCAGCTTAAGAAAAGTTTCTGTTGCTAGGACACTGTAACAATAAGATGTCTATGTAGTAAAAGTACTTCTGATAATTCAGGAAGAAAATGGCTTGATTAAAGAATAAATGAATGCTAATTAATATACCTAACAGCTAATAAAAACAGATTCATTCAAGAGTGGTAACAGTGCCAGAAACCTGTCTTGATGGCAAGCTAGCTGCTGTCTTAGTTTTCTTTGGACCAGATTCTCCAGCAGCCATTCGTGCCCCCACTGAGCTACCACTTGCTCGTATAAAAAGGTGACCCTCCTCTTCTCCCAGCCAAGAAAGTTCTCATATAATTTTTTCAGGGGACTGTTTTAGTCTTCAAAGTAAAACTTAGAAGAAATATCAGAACATGCAAAGAAATTCTTCTGTTCTCCTTTGTAACAGCTGCAAGATATTTTTGAGCTTTATCTCTCTCAGAACTGTGAGAAGGTAACAGTCTTCCCTTCAACATATAAGCCTTATCCTGTGTAGCCCCAAGGATCTTGGGCAGTAAAATACTTGGATAGAAATCAAGTGATTCTTTCCCAGCACAGGCCACTGTTTAAAGTCAGGAAGTAAACTGTAAGAGGATTCAATTCCTTGGCGCTGACCTGGAATCCAGATCCAAATATTACATACCTATTTTGCTGTATGGGAAGATAGGTGCTTAAGATGGCAGATATAAAAAATCCCCTTTCACCCTTGTCCAAATTTATGAATGTTATTTAAAATGTTAAGTTTGGGTAAGAACATGCATATCAGCATTTACTAAAGCTCAGCAATAACTAAGTAAGCCATAGGAATGCTAGTAGTTTTGATCATCTGCCCATACCTTATATACTTTTTCAGATCAGGTACAGCTACCTGGCTTTTAAAAGGCCATACTACAACAAATTCGTGCTACCTCATGGAGCAGGTGAAACATTTATTCTTTTTGTGTTGAAAAGTCAATGAAGAGAGACTAGTTAAAACCAAGTAAATGTATATTAAAGACATGAATTGCCACAGATGTTTGTTAACTGCTTGACTGGTCATAGACACTTGCCAACCTCATGAACAGAAGCATTCTCAAGTGATTCCAGCACATCAATCCTTTTTTATTTATTCTTATTTATTTAAAGGGTACTTCTACAGAGGTTAAAGATTTATATACTTGCTTCATCCAAGAGGTGCTGAACGAAGTCAGTCTAATGACAGGGAGACGGAAATGACTTTTGTGTTAATGGATACCATTCCAGTTCTCTGCTTTATAAAAAACATAAAATAAAACTCTACATAACGACATGAAAGATGGATTTTGATAAAAAAGATATCAGTTCTAGTATGAACAGATATACAGAGCATGTGAAATGGACCGTAAAATGTACTCCTTCAGGGAGATAGCCTGTGGAAACGTCACAAAAAAATAAGAGCATTATGTTGCATTACTCTCAGTCAGCATAAGAAAAAGTAATGTAGATTATACTATTCTACTACACTCTCTCTTCAAAGAAAGAAAACTGATCAATGAACCACTTATCAAGCCTGAACAATATAAATCTGCTGAGTTCAACAGAGCAGTTGTGAAAGATGCTTGAAGAGGACAAATGACTTAGATACAGATTCTCTGGCTGGTCACAAAGGACCTCCCCTATCAGGAGCAATAAAGACTTATCACAGATAAACACCTTGCTAAAATCTTTCAAGTAAGCCTGTGAGAGAAGTGTCTGTTGATCTGGGAATGCAGCTAGAGCTGTAATGCAGTTCAACATAATATTGCTTTGAATTAAAGTTCTCAACTGTTCCCATGAAACCAACTATCAAGACCTGTCAGACCTAACTGTATTGGTTTTCTACAGAAGAAAAGTCCTCTATGGAACTTTATCCATGTGAGAACAGTTACTCTTAGCCAGCGATTGTTCTTGTTTACTAAGTATCTAAAACATATGGGCTGTACATATTCTTTACATGAGAAATATATACACACACACATATATATCATCTTTTCATCTCATGTAAAGGACTCAGATTCATGACAGAGATGCATTCCAGCTTTGATTTTGGTGCTGGTGAGCATTTCCTTTTTTTGAACTACATATTAATCCTTTTCATTCACATTTTTATCTGCACTGTTTCTGTCATGTGCTAGAGCAAATATGAGAAGAGCCTGAGCTCAAATGTTAAGTCTACAAACTATGTCTGTAAGTTATTTATGCTATCCACAGCACATGGCAGTACAGGAGGAGAACATGCAACAGCAACTGCTCTTATATGCAGCTTTAGAGGAAGGAAAAGAAGACAGGAGCACCTGGCTGGAGAATAAATGTTTGAGGAATCATCAAGAAAGAAGGATAGAGAAACAGGAAGAGACAAGCAGAATATACGTAGAAAGAGTAGGCTCCAGCTGGACTTCAAAATAAATCCTGGAAAGCATAGGCCTGTTCATAAAAGCAATAAACATTCTTTGTCTTAAACTACTGCTAGGAGTAGGCCAGGAGGAGCTCTGAAACAGAAGCCTCAGTGCAGATCAAGAGCTGATTATGCCATTATTGGGAAGAGCTGAAGTTACATAAAAAGGAGTTGTACAAAGAACTTTCTTATTCTCAAAGATGAAGTTAGCAACCCAATAATATGCTGGAGTAATTTCACTTTTTACAGCATTCTCTTCTCATCACAACAGGGCAAAATGCCCCAAAGTAAATTAATACATCTGAAAAAACACTTTTCTCTTCAATACAATACTGTACAACTCAACAAGTATCACAGATGTAATGCCTTTAATTATCGACGTTTCCACTACATCTCCCTCATATATTGTGGAAAATTTATCCCTCAAATGAAACTTCTCCTTATATAGCAAATTCCATTCATATATTTGACACCTCCAAAGGCAATGAAAAACATATTCTATCACATTCATTAAAAATTCTGTTTTTCAAGTTTTCTTAACTTAGCAAATTTTATGTTTTTGAACAATGCAAATAAATTGTACCCTTAACTAGCATTCCTCCTCAGCATCTTATCTACCTACCTTTCAGCAACCCACATCGTTTCCTTATTAAGAGAGCAATCATCTGATCACCATTCATCATCTTCTCTTCCTTACAAGATAATTCCCTAATTGATTTATGCAAGTTAAGAAAGGCAGCTCTTGCAAGAGTATCCAAAAGATGGGTAGACAGTTCTTGATAGAAGTAAGTTTGAAATCTGAACGTGCTCATGTAGTTGAAAATTTAAAGTCTCTGCTTTGTGAACCACTTACATTAATAGAAGACAAATAAGATTTCATCCTACAATAGATGAGTGTTGATATGAATCGAAAATCCCACTTTTATCTGATATTATCTTCTCTATATAAACAGAATTTATCTAAACACTTATATAAAAAAGCTTATCCAACTTCCTTTGAAAGAACTAATCGACTCTGCTTCTCTTGCATACTTCAGCAATCTAGACAGTTTTGTCTGCAGTTGTTTCAAAGAAACACCACACTGCACAGGGGTGTTCTCTGGGGATGTCCTGGATAATATAATACTCCGCTTTTTCTCCAATCTGGCTGGTATCCAAAGAGCTCCAGTCCAGAACCTGTGTAGCTAATTTGTCATGGCATGACACAAAAAAGTCAGTTGGTGACAGCACACACTAACATAGGCACATCTCTTTCAGACTAAAGACGGCTCACTTCTGGTTAGCCTGGAGAGCAGAAAGAACTGGAATCCATCTGCATCCTTCTACTCTGTAATATTCCCTAATGGCATAGATGGTCCTGCAGACACCTTTTGTGCCTTCAGATGATGCTATGGCTTACCAAGGAATTTTCAAATCACAGTACAAAACATCTTCTTGGGGATTTTATAAAGTGGACCCAAACTCTTTCTCCTCCAATGTATTTGGATTTGTAGTTCCACTCCAGCTCCTTTCGAGCCAGCTCTTACCTCTGGGAGACCCATTTCATGTCTCTGGAAAGCCTTTCTCATGTAACATCTCCTCCTTTGGGCTATAATCTTATGTGCTTTTCCTTTTTATTAACGGATTCTGCAACCCATCTTCAATGTCTGCCAGGATTCAGGCAAGCTTCCCAGCTCACGAAGTCTCCTTCAATCTCCCATACTTCTCTGTTCAAAACTCTTCAGCCTTCTCTCTTGAGACATACTGTGGTACACGCAGGTTTCTTCATTCCCTTTCTGGGAGTTTCTATGGCCCTCTAACTGCCCTCTCCAGACCCCCGGTCCCCTTGGAAGTCACTTGATTAACACAAGGAACATTAGGAACTCTTTCACAAGTTACTTGCCATTTTCTTGATCATTCTTTCCTTTAAAAGGTGTCATATCATATGACAAGATGACTAGTGTCCTGGTTTCAGCCGGGATAGAGTTAAATTTCTTCCTAATGTTGTGTTTTGCATTTAGTATGAGAAGAATGTTGATAACACACTGATGTTTTTAGTTGTTGATAAGTACCCTGCTAGTCAAGGACCCTTCAGCTTCCCATATTCTGCCAGCACAAGAGGCCGGGAAGGAGCATAGCCGGGACAACTGGCCAACGGGGTATTCCATACCATGTGATGTCATGCTCAGTATATAAATAAGAGGTGTGGTCCAGGAAGTAGCGATCGCTACTTGGTTATCGGTCAGCAGGTGGTGAGCAATTGCATTGTGCATCACTCATTTTGTATATTCTAGTATTATTATCATTATTATTATTATTATCCCTTCTTTTTCTGTTCTATTAAACTCTTTATCTCAATCCACGAATTTTACTTTTTTTTGCCCGATTCTCCCCCCATCCCACCGTGGTGGGGGGAGTGAGCAACCGGCTGTGTGGTGTTTGGCTGCCTGCCGGGTTAAACCACAACAACTAGCTCTTAGTTCGTTGTGCTATAATAAGGACCATGTTATAGGGAGCAGAAAAACCCCATACACATATTTCAAAAATTGACAGTAGGATTCAACAGCAGGTATAGCATCAGGAATTAATTTAGAGTGATGTTAAGCAAAGTTAATCTCTCTTAATCATTTGAAAAGAGGCAGTGAAGCAGCAATATTTCATTATTTGTTATTTAAAATTAAGGGTTTATCCAGTGCAATGTAGCCTGGAGCCACACTGTCAAAATAACAAATAGCTCTAAAATAGTAGATGCCATCTTTTTGGCACCCAGATACCGCATGAGAGCTTAGGCCACTTCTGTGTGTAGTAATTAGATTGTTAATTCCCCTATGAAAATATAGCCTAAAAGATTTGCTTGCATGTGAATAAGCTAATTCTATTCAACGTTCCTTACTGGTTCTTTTAATCATGAAAACGCCTATTGAACTCAATGGGAGTTTGCGTGAATAAAGAACACTGATCAGAGCCCTTAGAGACTGTTAAAAATAGTCTCTTCAAAAAATTATTACAGGTTATATTCTGCTGAAAGGCTACGCAAAAGATTTTTTTTCTGTAATTATAAAATGCCTTATAAAAAACCATATGTGGCAAGGACCTTTAAAAGCAAAAAAGAAAAGCCCACACAATTGCTTGCAC
This sequence comes from Fulmarus glacialis, assembly GCF_000690835.1. NCBI lineage: Eukaryota > Metazoa > Chordata > Aves > Procellariiformes > Procellariidae > Fulmarus > Fulmarus glacialis. Next base: position 110,737 of record NW_009210925.1, read on the forward strand.
CAGCAGAAATACACCTATCATATTTATTAGTTTACAAACAGCATTCTCAAGGTACTACATTGCATTTTTTAAGTTAAATGCTTTCCAAAATATTTGAACGGTAGAGGAAGGTGGAGTGAATCAGAATTATGCTGAATTCTTTTCGAACATAAGCACCTCTATGTCACTGCCCACTTCTACAGGGTATGTCTCCAAAACTTCAAGCTTGGATCACTGTAGCAATTCTCCCTTCTTCCTCTGCCTTCCACACTGTAGTTGGAGTATTGCATAAAGATAATACAGTGATAAATTGACTCTATTCAGGTCTAAAAGATGATATTGACCTCAGTGACGCAAGAATTTTATCCCATGCTTACCATGGGATAAAACTTAATGAAGATAGACCAATGCACACAATAAAAAGAAGTGGAAAAAGAAGGTCAATAGCTGTGACAGCCCTAATGCACATTTCATAAGGAAGGCAACAGACTAATCATATTAAATTTCTAAAAATGTGCCCATGTATCATTTGTATGTATGTTTGCTCACACATGCTATCCAGAGATGTTCTGAGTACTATGCCAGGGAACAAGATCTTGGAATTACCTGATAGAATTTGGTCAGCAAACTGTAACTGCTCCTGCACCACGATTGAGCAGACTTTCAGATTTGCAAGGAGCTCTCTTTTCCAAATCATTACTGAGCTATTGTAGCTAACAAAAATAAAACACCAGTAAGGTCATCTATGGGAAAAGGCAGTTCTTCTGGACAAAAAAATAAAGAACTGCATCTTACAAAATTATAATAAATTCCATCTGAGAGCCAAATGCTTCTCTACGAAATGAGCTTTACTTCCCCATACAACTTCTTATGAGTAAGGGCCATTTTTAGGCTATGATCTATGCAAGCTTCCAGTGTCTCTGTCTTATTAAAACGACACAAATAGAACACAAGTAAACCATGAAGCAGTGAACATAGTTTTCTGAGGGCTGAATAACTGCGACTGGTAATTTGTAGTCATGTGCATGCAAATAAAAATAAAACCGAGTATAATTGGTTTCTTGATTAATGATATCACATACTGACAATGCTTCAAGCTACAGTTCTTGGGCAACTGGGAATCAAAAGAGCAGAGTTGCTGACAAGTGTGGCTGGAGGTAATGTGATTTCTATAAATATGAAATAGTGCTGAGTTACATCTATCAACAGTTATCTCTGCTTGAATGTTTCAAAATGTCAAAGAGTATACGAGTAACCGTCTGGAAAAAAACAATAAAACTTGGCATTTAAAAAACCACACTATCTGTATACATTTCAATAAGAATTGCTTTATAAATCTTGAACTACTGGTCAACCAGGCAGAGAACAATTGTTGTGCTTACCCTTCTCAAAAAAAAAAAAAAAAAAAAAAAAAAAGGTAATTCCTACAGAATTGTTTCAGCTAAGTTACCAGCATTTTTCCTAAGTCATTATTGTATTCCTTATATCCCAGAAGAGAAGTTTAAGTTTGTGTTGGGGGACAAAGGAAAAGACAACAAACATGCATAATACACCAGACAACAAAAATATTAAAGAAGATTACATTTGCTGCTGATGAGCAGCATGATTAAAAAGTTCAGAGATGTAGCATCCAGTAATCCTTTAATGACTATTAACATCTATCATCAGGTTCATTCTTCTTAACACATATATGTCCTGCATGAGTTATCATCCATCAATACATTAGATACAAATTTTAAACTGTTATTACTTGCCCTCTAAAAGGATTATTCTCTATGGCTAATTTATATTCATTACCTATTCTGCATTGTTCGTAGCAAATTTTATGAGCCCAGAGATTTTGGGAAAATGATAATAATAACGATGGTATGGTATTAATTTTTTACAAAAGGCTATCCTGTGTATACATAGCATAGATTTACACATTAACTGTCACAACACACAAAACTGACTACTGAAGTGCTTCTATACAGAGTCAAATTTAAATCTGATGCAAATAGCTATTGTACTAAGGAAAGTATAAATCCATTTGCCAAACTTTGGGGTTTTCTCAACAAACATGCTCAGTTTTCATTAAAGTAAACATACAGAATGAAATACAAAGTAAATCATTTAATGGTAATTTAAGTATAGGGTTAGTGCAATATAGTGGTCAAAGTAAGGCTCAAAGAGTGGTGCGTTTTGTTGCATACAGAAATACAAAGAAATCATTAAATATTATTACATTTCATGACAGGAAGCATGATTGTGTTGAAAATTCAATCAGGTTTCTTTGTCGGTCTAATAACAAGAATTTTAACACGCTGCTGCCAAAAACCAGTGAAGCATAGTATTGCATTCAAGAAACAGACTACAGCTAGATTCTAATTCTCTGTCTGGCTGAGAACAACTGAAAATATCTCAACTGTTACACATTACTTTATTTTTCTCTGCACCCCATACAGAATAAATCAAGAAAAATAACATTAAAAATGGATTAATGAGAAACTACACCTTTTTTTCAAATTCTTGTGCTTTTCTTTTTATAGTCTCACACATTAACTTACCCAACAGCATTGCACTCACTGCTAATGAAAAGAAAGCAGGCAGTACAAATCTTCTTAAGCCTCCCGTGGCAAGAAAACTATTACAGAAATGAATAGAAGACAGTCTCTGGAGCCTTTCCCTTGCCTGCTTGTTTTACAAAAGGCAGTAAGGATCACACTGAGAAGTGTCAAAGCTGAATAAACCACTAGCAATTGGGTTTATACCCTTTGGGTAGTTAGTCCTTCATAGATGATGATTCGACTTTGTCCAAAAACCAGTATGTGAGAAACAATGCAGAATCTATCAGAGGCTGTAGCCAAGCTTAAAACTGTAGACAAAGAAACAGTTTGCTTCTAAAGGTTTTGCAAGGGAGGGCTTGTCACAGGACATTAATTCAAGCAAGCTGATGTTACATCAAACGAGTGCATCTAAATACAGTTAATCTGCAGCTTTTCGTGTTGCATTCTACGAGGCGTTCGGCTGCGGCGTACTGGAGCCCCCGGGTTTAGTGTCGCTTAAGAACTGGAGAGCTCTCTGCTCTTCCCTTTCACATTAAAATGCACATTTAGCATCTAGAACACCATGTGGTAAACCGTGGTTTTTCTCCTCAAGCTTTAATATGAGCTGCATCTAATATTGCACGTTTGATTAAAATTACTCTCCTGCCTTTGTTGTAGGCAAACTTACATATAAAGGAGATTTAAATGATAAAATATAGAGGATTTTCTTCTAAAGCTATCACAAACAGTAGGGGGAGAACCTAACAATAACTAGGCAACATTCGATTGTAATGGCTACTTTATGAGATAAACAAGAGGAATGGTGGTAAATCTGTATTTCTTTTACTGTTTTTTCCCATAACCTTGCATTCACCGTAGATAGCTGATCAAAAAAATGGTATGTGGAGCTAGCATTTTTCTTTGGCATTTTACTGCTTAGAAATATTGAGCATTTTATGTTCTCTTGAACTACACAATGACAACTTTTTTGAAAAGCTTAAACATTAGGTGCAATGCATAAGGAATTCCTTTATGAATAACAGTACTTTACTTACTATTCATTGAAATAAAGGCTCTGTGTACTCAAAAAACAAAGTAACTATGAATAACGATGAAAATGAATGAATGTACAGCCTACGTATTATTAACAAGTCTCAACTTGTTAATAATGAATCCTATTCTACTCACTAACTTTCATTTTTTATTTTCAAAGGTTCTTATATTTTGATTGTATTCCAACTTCTGAACCCATCCATTACCAACAAAGATTTGTAACCTTTCTAGTCCAAACAATTTTGTACTGGCAGGATAAGCAGAGCATACAGAAATTTGACTAACATGATGTGATCTGAACCAAAGATGTTATTCACAAGGATACTCCATTTTTCCCCCGCAACTTACCACAAAATACACTGAAAAAAACTCCTAGTGTTAGTCTAGACACTTACCCTTCCTACTCATGCTCCCTTCTCCTGCTGTGCATGACTCTCAGTTATTCCCGTAACACTGACATTCCTTTCTGTTGATACTAATTGAATTTGTCTGGGCAAATATTCATGGCACTATTCACAATTTCCATTTCTATTCATTCTTTGCCATTTCTACAAAACAGGCCTGTGCCTTTACCTGCCACACTGTCTTGCCATAGTTTTATGAATACTTAGAGAACGAGCAGGAGCAGAAATTGGGTCATGCAAGGATATTTTTCAACTTTAGCACTGATCTCTCTGTAGGGTTCTTTACAACAAGTATCATCTTGCAAAATTTTGATGTAATTCCTGAATTATTAATTTTTAGTCAATTATGTTACATATGACAAAACTCCGAAATAGAGAGAAATGACAGTTTCTCCAATATGCAAGGCAATGGCATTACCTTGTTGCTAGCCAAGGTGAAAAAGGGGACTACCAGTCTGGCCCACCAGAATTCTGTGGCAAGTAATAGCAGTATTACTTACCCAAATATTGGTCAAAATACCAATTAGTGCAAGAATATTTTATGATGACAACTGATGGACTACAAATAGGAAAACCTTCCATCATAAATAACAGCCATTTGAGTGCCAGTCAAATAGTAATTAAGTTTCAGTCACTGTTTAATGTCTTCATAGCAGAGCATGAGTGGCAGAGGTCATTGCAAAGGAAGTTGAACTATGCTGTACTACAGCATAATGTGCTAGGGAGCAGATTCCAGCACCTTTGCACTGTTAAAATAGCAATTTACTCTAAGCTATCCCAGACACTTAAGGCCTTCAAAGTCAGTCATTTGCAACCATACTTCCGTGGCGCTACAATAACACAATTTGCCTTTTGTGTTACTTCCTACATTTCTCCTCATGGTAAACAATCTATCTACAGAACGCATATTCACTGGAGACATCTGCTAATAAAAACGTTGAAAGGAATATAGAAAAGAAGTCAATCAAGCTAGTTTGATATGCTAAACGTAATTAAATCTACAAAATATTGTACTCCAAATGTTTTCAAGTGAATAAAACATCAATCTAAGACACACAGAAAAAATATTTTAAAATACAAACTATCACCAATCTATGCCACTGAACTGGACTTAATCTGGATACGGTTTGGGTTTGGAAATGAAGATAGTTTTAGACCTTACTCTTCCCAACAACAGTATGGGACATACCTGTAGGAGCTGTGGAGTCCTTCTGAGAATGTTCTGCTTGATGGAACGGGGCTTGAGAGAAAAAGGTGCAAAAATCTTTTGGGTTCTCTCCTCTGGATCTTTCCCAGAAACAAGAATATGCTTTTACAGGGACTACCACAAAACCCGAAAAAACCCTAATCCAATCCTGAAGACAGCCTGATAAAAGGATAAACTATTTCATATAGCTTTTCTGTGCAGTCTCCCTATAGCTCATTCATTCTGGTTGCTAGCTTCCCAAAAGTAGCACAGTGACACTCCAGTAAAGACTTGTTCTTCCAAACCCAGAGCTCCATGTGCCTAGCGCTCATGCTACTTCCCCCAACTCTTTGTAACAGGAAGATTTAGAACCCCCTGTGAACATTAGCACTAAACTTGAACTGTTCTGCTGTTTGGGAAAAGGACCCTAGGAAGATTTAGAACCTCCTGTGAACATTAGCACTAAACTCGAACTGTTCTGCTGTTTGGGAAAAGGACCCATAACAGCCTTGGAGGCGGCAGGGAGGGGAAGATAAAAAGACAGCAAGAAATAGTAGAAAACAGTTATGGAGCTTTCTATGTGCTTTCTTGGCAAATTGTATTCATCTTTTAGATCTTTTCTTTGCACACTGGAGACCTAAAATTCTCTTTTTTAGTACTATTTTAGCTGTCATTCAAAGGTTACATTCCCAGAGTTCAGCACCTGGAGCTTAGCAAAGATAGTACACTTTGTGAGACTCACAGCAAAACGATGAGATAGTGAAAAGCAGCACTGAAAGGAGTCTTTGGTCTTCTGTACTTGATGTGTTGATACCGTTGAAGTGCCAAATATCGTGCCAACAAATTCGGTGCTGAATTCTCAATGTATCTAGAATCCTTATTGTGCAAGATGTCTGTAGTATGGTGAAGGTAATGGCTTACAGGTAATTCGCCATTACCTGTAATTTTTATTTGCATATCTATGAATATCATTTTAGTATAAATATGCAGAATTTATTTCACTTGAATCCATATATGGGAAACTCATTATTCTAGTCAAAAGATGATACCACATGCACAGATTTACTTTTCAGATCTTTGAACTTTCAAACCAGTTATATAAGTAGTGCATAGGCTATCTGTAACACTAAGGAGGAGCACAACTTAGTTTAGCATGACATTTAAAATTGGAATCAGATTTCTGGAGTCTAAACGTCCCACACAAGACTCGAGAAGGATATTTGGCACAGTGCAAACCATACTTGGAATAATGCATTTATTAACATGGTGAGATACACTGTCTCTCTTCTACATACCTGCAGGTCTCCATTATTCACCTATTACTTACATATTTAGATTTGGGCTGAATTTTCTGGTAGACCTATATCTCAAAACCAAAGCAAAACAAAATCAGAAAATGGAAAGCCAAAAAGGGCCAGATATTCATTGTGCTTCAATGAATTGATTCATGCTTCATCATGAATTGATTCAAATAGGTGGAGAGTATCAATCAGCAAAGCTGCTATTCTCTTTGAGCCCATTTATCCAAAGTAACACAAAAAGCCCTTCACAGCCAGCACCACTAAATAGGAAACTGATGGGACTTAAAAAGCAGCCCCTTCTGCTTTAAAAATGCAAATAATTTATCAGCATTTAGAGCTGGAAGACTGTTTTCCAAGATGAACCTTATAGGGTTGAATTAAATAAATGCTTTTGTATGCATAGAACAATCAGTATTTTCATTTTCAGTATTTATTTAACAAAATTCATGAAGAGTCTGAACAAGTAAATGAGAGAGAAAGGTCTGGGGATCATAGAATCATAGAATCATTA
>NW_009210926.1:0-3336 GCF_000690835.1 Fulmarus glacialis
TATAAAACATAATATATACAATATCATTTTATAAGAACATATAACATTATATTATGATATATTATGCTATAATAAAATACAGTACGTGACTATGTTTATAAGAATGCATTATATTACAGTAATCACTAATACAACAGAATTGCATATTCAAAGACTCCTGCTTTTGTAATTTTACCTTCAATATTCCTCAAACATCCCTTGTTGCATTTTAAGCCAGAACTTATTTCTTAAGATAGTCTTACTAGTACTCTTGACAGAAAAGTTTCAGTGGAGACAAGAGAACAATTCTCTTGAACGTGCATTTACAAGAGCTTGTAAGTAGCTCCTTCAGTACAGGGTATTGCAAAAGGACACTGGGCCTATTTGAATCTCTCAGAAATCCGTAGTAAAACAGTCTTTGATTGAGGAACACCCCCCATGCTCCCTACTCCCAGGAGATCATTTTTCTTCCCCAGTAATCCTACCGAGAGGGTTACAAAGAAACTATTCACTGACTAGCACATTGTGCAAGTAAACAGGTCAGGATTTGCTCTGACATCCCAGTGTACAATAACAACGTTGTTGTTAATAATAACAACGACCACAAATGCGAAACACAGCATTAAAAATTATACCGACTCACAGACATGTGAATTAACTAATTTTTAAAACACTGGAAAGCTCTGAGTTCAGAAACTGTCCAAATCAGTGTCCAAATCCAAATCAGTCTCTGTGGATATGCTACAGCAGGTATTCACATAAAGAACAGCAGATACTACTATGACAATAAACTGTAAACACCCATTATGGGAAAAATCTCTGAGTTCTTTTTAACAGAAGTACAAAAATCAAATGTAGCTGAAGAACAAACAGCTAACAGAACATGAATGGCTGCAGAAAAAAGAACTAAAGAAAAGTCAATTTAAAAGACTATCTTGTTATGAAGCCAGCTGCTAAATGACGCTCAGCAAGCTATTTCAGATCTTGCTTTTAATGCATCGATGCAGGCTAGACAGACAGCAGCCACAGCAGCCCTTTCAAAGACAACCACCTGATCAGATAGAAGAGCAGCAGGGGGAAAGGAAGTAACTTCATTTGCACAAACCCTTTATACTCTGTAAGATAACCTTTCAGATGCAGAGAGTAAAGTCACTCTGAAAGTTTTCTTCAAGTTTTCTGAGGTATCACACTGACTTGGGCAGGGGTTGCACTCTTCAATCTATAGCAGGTACAGCCGTGTGAGTCTTCCCAAGCCATTCTCAGCCTGTATTCAAACCATCTATATTCCCTGTTTCAGGTGTTTCCTCTGTAGCTAACATAATCCCCACTGAGTAGCATCCAAAAGATGAAAGAACCCTAGAATTCCCAGGAATATACTTTGGGCAATCTTAAAAGCTGCTGAATGCTTTATAAATTCATATTTGTATTTACAGGCAAAGACCACGAGTTTCTAGTTCAACCTCTTCGTTTGTTTACAAGATACCAGGTTTTATGCAAGAGGAAAATTCAGCTGATCCTGAGGCCCCCAAAGAAAGCCCTCAAGATCCCCAGCACTCTGGAGTCTTTTACTCTCTTCCCTTATGGTGTCTGACTACTTAGGATTCATGAAATCCTGTCCACTGGCCAGCACTGTAGTCACCCTGGAAGGGTCAAAACCACAAAGACCGAACAAACTGAGATGGAAAATGATATTCTGATCTTTAACTCCTCCCCTGCTGACAAAGAGAACTCTATATAGCTGCAGGCATTGCTTCTTTACCAGGATCATCAGGTTCAAAGACAGGAGAGATTAGCAAAAAGTTACTCTATTGCCAGAATGGCAGGACTTATACTAACTTAACTATTAAGAGAGGTGTTCTTCTAAAAGTTACTGCCAAACAGGGCCTGTTGGGAACACTCCTGACAGCAAAATTTACAGCATCTGTAAACGTAAGTCAGTTAGGATGGTCTTGGAAAACCTAGAACACCTACTTCACATATCCTTGGCAAAGGGCTTGGAACTGCGTTTCTGGATCTACTCTTTCCAGATTATTACTCAGCACAGAGATTGGGTTCCACTGAAATTAATGGGTGTTTTGAGCATTTTACATTTTTATACCATGGTAACAAGTGTCGTATCAAAATGCAGGTGAGACATCCAGACAAGAGCATGATTGTTCAAAAGCTCATGACCTGCTGGCAATCATTGAAATGGAGGGAATGGAAATTTGGCAGGAAAGGGAAACAAAGTAGTTCTATTGGCCATTATTCAACTACCCTCTTGAAGGGTTCATGTTCTCAAACATTGTTAACTATACTTTGTATCCTTTATGCCAAAAAACCCGTAATGTGTGAATTCACCACCACATCAATCAGAGACGCTATCTAAACTTCAGCGCAAATTAAGCACTCTGCTTCAGTGTTTTGCAAAAAGAAATATGAAGTCTTACATCCTGAGCATAGGTGGTCGCAATTTGAAAATCAGGTTGAATTTGGGGGGTTTCTAGCAAATGCAAAGTGCAGAAATGTTTGTGAAATGTAAGTTTCTTGATGGACTCTGCGATTAGAATTGTATGCACCACGTATGGTTTCCTCAGAGTTGCTCCTTCTATTGACACATGACACCGTAGGAGAAAATGCCCACACACAGCACCAAACGGAGAGTTAATGCTAAAGAAAACACTTTGGGGGAGTAACATACAAACATTATTCAGACAATAATTGGTTATTATCTCCAAATTAATTCCAACGGGTGGCATACATTACTTTCCTTGGCTGATGGGTCAGCCCAGAAAGTAAGCTGGACTACAATTCTATCGACCTTTTTACTTTCACATTCTTTCTACTAAGACCGGCTTCTGTTACATGAGGAAGAACCTACTCCACGCTAAAAATCCTGAATTATTTCTTTGATCATCTTCAATGGAAGCATGTACCATTAAAAAAATTATTTTGTATATGACAAATGAACTAGATAAGCTCAGGTGTTCAGTCTTGGGCATACGCAGAACATCAGAGATTCAAATCTGGGATGTGAGCGAAAATTTTCAGGTGCCACCCCTCCAGCAGCATAGGGGAATGCCAGCTGACTGTTTCCATAACTGCTTTTCTGACTCTACAGTGGTTTCATGTTCCACGTAATCCAGCCTAACTGCCAGTTGTTATTGCCAAGGATGGTTCTGTTGTACCTCCTCTGCCATCCCCATGTTAGATACAGCAATCATGTGGCCAGAGTGTGTCAGACCAGTGCACTGCTGCAGAAAACAAGACCCCAACAAACTCAAAAAAAAAGAGATGAGCTTTCTGTTGAATCAGTGCCCATATCAAACCCAAACCGCAGCCAGTAACTGTGGAACTGCAAGATACAACATGGGGGGT
>NW_009210926.1:3707-3911 GCF_000690835.1 Fulmarus glacialis
CAAATAAATGTATTCCAAGCTAGATCTTATTCGTGAAAATTACAGGACATTTGCGAAAGTTTACATAGCTACAGAGAACACTGGAAGTCACAGAGACAACTGATGGCTCATAAACACATGCACAACTCCTGCTGGAAGGAGGAGCCTTCAGTGGTACCCGTTGTAATGCCAGGCCAATGACAATTTGGGCCAAATCCTCTGAGA
>NW_009210926.1:3985-4505 GCF_000690835.1 Fulmarus glacialis
CAAATCCTTGTCTTTAAAGCACTACAACTACGTACAGTGCAACACCAGAGCAATGAGACAGTAAAGTGACAGCAGTTTACAAAACTACTGCTTTTCTGTATATAAAAGGTTAAGTAAGGTTATATAAAAGGAGGTTACGTTGAGACAGCACCTAATGGCTGCAAGTTTATTTACAACTGTATTTTCTTCTCCCCTCTTACCTTCTGCTTGATGTAAGTCGGGCTACTTTTATTCTGTTCACAGTAACTGGCATTGCTGTCGCTTACGAAAGTGGAGTGCGCCCCCCCACAGCCGCCGGTAGATGAACTGCTGCACCAGCGGGCTCGTCAAGGAAGACGCAAACGTGTAGATGAAAATGACGGGCTCCACGCACAAAACCTTCCTCATTTCTGGGTTTGGCGTTTAACCCTGTGCGCCAGAAAACACAACGCAATTATTCACGACGCGAAAGGCAAACAGCTGCCCCGCCTTGGCTGCCGACAGCCCCTACCTGCCCGGGAGACCCATCAGCGGGCCCCCC
>NW_009210927.1:0-51879 GCF_000690835.1 Fulmarus glacialis
AATGTGTTATCACAGTGGTGCTACCAACGTCTCTGGCTCAGCTTTGGTCAGCAGTGGGTCCATACTCTGATTGGCTCAGCTTTGGTCAGCAGTGGGTCCATCTTGGAGCTGGCTGGAACTGGCTCTGTCGGACAGGGGGCATATTCTCACAGAAGCCACCCTTGTAACCCCCCTGCTATCAATGCCTTGTGACACCCAATACATGTGTTTATTTACATCAAAAGTTCCTATATGCTTTATGCTGAAATTTCCTTTTAGCAGAAAGATCTAGACACAGCTCTTTTTCATCTGAAATTTTTTTTTTACTGTTGATATGTTCTGGGTTTTTTCAGTTCGATATCTTGTAGCTTATTCTTTTCCATTAAGAGGTATCAAAGTGGTTAAAACAGAAAGCAAGTTTCTGAACTTACAGTTGATATGCTCTTTAATGCATGTTTAACAGAGGACAAAATGTTTATGGAAGCAGAGGTTTTCATATAGTCTTTTCATAAGACTTAGTGAGAAAGCAAATCTAATATCTCCTAGTCTGACTGAAGTATTCTAGAGTATGTTAGAAATGCTGTCCTTTCTCTCTAAAAGCTGGAATTCTAGTTATGATGTGGCCTATCATGGCACCTTCATGCAGACTTCACAGTGAAAATGGAAATTACCAATTCGTTTGTCAGCTGAAAGCTTTCATCCTTGAGGAGAGCTTGAGAGTTTGACATTGTCAGTACCCCCGAAAAAAGTGCATGGCAAGGCAGGTTCTAAAACATTTTGTTATGAACTATCATATGCAGCAGCTGCCTCTAGGAAAGGTAGGCTTGCAAGACCTACTTGGTCTTTTTGTTCTGACTTACACTTAGTAAATTATCCTGTGGTTGATGGTAGTACTTGCCAGTCAGAATATCATTTGCGCTCTATTATATGCATGGCTGCAATCTATAGTGTTCCCTTCTGCATATCTCAGCCCTCAAGTTCATCATAAGGATCTTCTCTTTTGCCTTAAAGTCATTTTTTCATGTTTGTATCATGTGCTCTATTGTGTCAAGATTTTTAGGGTTATATATCTATTCCCTTGTTACCTATAGTTAGACCTGTGACAAGCCTTGCAAGTATTTGTAAGGATTTCTCAAGTCTGAGATGGGTGGTTATTCTTATAGTTATCTAGCTACTAAAGACAAAGAAAAAAAAACAGAAGAAAATGACCGCCATAAACAGAGGAGTATCTTTTTTTATTTTGTTTGTATGCACTGGTCTGTTTAACAGTGTAAAGAGGGTGGATGAATGGCATGTGGATGAATGGCATATGGATGAGGTGAACAAAATTAATACTGCTTTTCTATTCCATGAGGAGAAGAAAGCAGTTAGACAAGCCTGCTTGTCCTTTGAGTTGCCAGTGTTACCCTGATTTCCCTGAATGTGACTAGATTGTCATTTTTTGTAAAGGGTCAGAGTTTAGGCTTCTAAGCACCCCTTCCACCCTGGTGCTCTTATAGTTAGTTGTTTTGATTTTTTCTCAAGGCTGATTCTAACATGACATGGGGCTGTAGAGTGAGTCAGCAAAATTTAATGAGCTTCTGTTGCAACCAAGAAGAAAACAAGAGGAGAGGTGTTAGACCATAAAAGCTTTATCGTACTGAAGGACTGCAGAGGAGTTGCTTCATTTGTTTCTTTACAGAGGATATTTCCTGCCTTCTCACAGTTCATGAAAGGTTGTATTCATTCCTGGAGGGAATTTACAGTTTGCTGACTGGAATTATTACATTATGCAGATGGTAGGTAATAAACATGGAGGGGAAAAAAAAAAAAAAAACAACATTAACTGAATGTTTAAATAATGAGTTTGTACATCAACATTTTATCTTGAAAGGTTTGAGGTCCTCCTAATCATTCTAAAGGTCATTTTCTAGCTGTCTATGAAAAAGCAGAACAGGAATTTGTTTGCATTGATCAATGCTTTCCATTTTTAAAAATTTTCTAAGTGTTTAAATAAACATTGGAAGTGTTAACTCAGTACCTTTAAATCCAAGCACAGTTCCCTGTACATACTGTAATCCTCCTTCTGCAGGATATTATTCAAAATGGGTCAGCATACTAGAATTTCTCCTCCAGTGGTGTATTTTAGACCATCTTTGTGATAATCAAGTCCACAGCATCTGAAAGAACTAACTGCAATAAATCATTGAGTGAATTAGTGTTCACAAAGTTAGTCATTATCTCTCTACTCAATGTATTTTAGTTATATATTTAAAGACAGAAGACAATATATCTATGCTAATTCATACATCTGTCACCCAAGGTATACATAGCTGTTTTTGAAGAGTGACAATTGAGACTTCAATCTTAACCTGTCAGTGCATCTCTGATTACTATATTAAAAATGGATTTGACTGAGACTCCTTTACTTCTCTGTCATGTTACAGAGGCAAAATCCATTAGACAAAGATTAACTAAGTGCATCAAACTGTGGTAGTGGGGATTGTATAATGTAGTAAAAGGATATAGAGATATGCAACAGAACACGTTGCAGTGGTTTGCAGGTGCTTCTTGTCTCTTTAGGCTTTTCTCTACTGGCTTCAAGAGAAAGAAAAAGCAAAATATGTTCATGAACACAGTCATAGTCAGCAATCTACATCAGCAGTGGAAGAGAAGAATTGACATAATGCTCCATAATCAGATACAGACTTTTTAACCAGAAAGAGATTGCATACCTGATTACTCACTGATGTTTTCACTGCAATATGAATAGCATTAGCTCACCATCTCCCTCTGAATGTACCTACATAGCAAACGAAGGGGTGACTGCAATATGGGTGAGCATAATCTGCTCTGCTCTTTTCTAACCGTCCTGGTAACAGCACTAGCAAAGTTGTGCTAATGTGGATTTGAGATCTATTCCAACCTACAACTGCTCTGGGTAACTATTTACTGTTCCAGTACAACACTGAGTCTCTATTGTTATTCTTACCAACCCTAGATAAAGGTATTTCACCTTCATTTTGATGACAGCACTGCAACATTCAAGTAGTTTTTAAGCAAAGGTAGAATTAAACAGGTAAGATGTGTAATCAGATACCCAGAAACAGAATAAATTTGAACTCTGGCGTAACAACTGATAGTGAAACCAAATACAAGGAGAAACCACAAGTATTTTCTGCAAAGAGCTGCATTGCAATAGCATTTTTGTTTTTATGCATGAATGACACTGAAACTCTCAGATCAAAAATAGGGATGGCAATGGTCTTTGTCAGGGAGCCAGATATGTTGTGTTCACTTCTGATGGACAGATGACCAAGATTCCTTGACTGTTCCTATTCCCAGGTCAGTCAGAAAGGGATCAATATGGGACAAACTGGCTTTATTTTTCTGAGTTACCAGCAGTGAGAAACGGAAAACTATCTGGTCCTTTTTTCTGATGCTGATCATAACTTCAAGTAGATAGTTTAGATATTGGAGATACAGGTGTCAGATGTATTCATGTTGATAGGCTGATTACACCTACAGAGACATATATTTTTTTTTTAACTGATGAATTTGTGAAAAAGATTTATTTGTGCAATGTTTGCTCTGTGTTATGTTACTACTTTGTTTTCCTCTTAGTATCTGAGGCTCCTTGGGACAGCAGAATGCTGTGAAAAATGCTGTCAGGCTTACACAACTGAATTTATTCTTGCATTGTTAAAATGCATTTTTCCTACTATAAAAAATCTGTCCCCATTTTTATAAAAGAAACCTTTTATTGTATCAGTAACACGGCTATTGAAAAAGGAGTTTGTGTTATAGTATGTTTTATCAATGAATTTGATCACTAGCAGGATGAGATAGTGCAGATATTAAGTCTTTTGCTTATTGCTGTCATAATTAGAGCTTAACAAAAGACAACCACATTTTTTTTGTAGAAAAATGCTCCGACATCTTTAGCTCTGCAGGACTCTCTCTTACAATTCTGTTCAGCAAAGAGAACTCATTTGGCAGTGACTTTGGGGAAAGCAAGTTAATGAAAAACAAAGTGATGGAGTCTGGGTCAGAAGACTTCTGAAAGATATTAATGGATTAATGTCTTTTTTCCATTCGAATTTGCTCGCTCTGAAATAAGGTTAGAATTTCTCTTTGTCCATTTCAGGACAACAAATTAACTGGTTTTTAATTTCAAATGTAAATAACCTGTTGTCTAAAACCTTTATTTAAAAAAGAAAGGATATGGTATATTGATGAGCAATATAGACTTTCATTGAATGCAAAGAAGGGTAAAATTTATAAATTAATTTGTGAGTAGGTTTCAGCTGTTGCCTAACTCATTCTTCTCTTTCCAGCAGAAAAGAGTAGATATTGATTCAAAGGCAACTAATATTGATAGAATATTATGGATATTTTAAAACCTAACCAAATAAGTCGTCTTAATGTTGCTGTTCAGTCAGTCATCAGCATCTGTGACTGATTAAACCCCTAGGGGTGGAATGTGACTCACTGAATAAACCCCAACAATGGAAGAAAGATCATGGATTTGGGCAAGGGCAATGTGTCCATGAAGCTCAGAAAATAATGCAGGGTGTGACTGATCACAGCTGTTGCAAAGAAGCTGACTTTATCTCACTGCAAAGGGGACCAGAGGGTGGCCTTTGGTTTAGATAAACTGCTATGGGCAGCTGAGTGGATAAACTGGTGGTGAAAATGTCTCCTTGAGTTAGCCAGACCAGCATGGGGAGAGGGAATGTGTGGCTCAGCCCAACCTAGAGTATAAAAACTAAGTAACTAGCAAGACCTTCCAGGAGAGAAACATGCCTGAGATGGCTTCAACCCACGTATTCCTTCCCAGCAGTTTGGGATGCCCAGTGTCATGACAGTGAGCATATTATAGAGACTGTAATGGGGATCACACTGGTACTGTGATTGAAGTGGGTATTGCAATTGCTGCATTTCGCTAAGTGCCACATTTGTATTGTGTTCAGTATATTTTGTATCACTCTGCTAAATCCAAAATCCCATGTAAGATAACTGTCTTCATATAAAAAAATCTGATACTGAACTTTATGCCCTCCTGGTCAGAGAGTATTGGACTCTGATAACATCACCTGTAAAACAAGACAGGACAGGTATCACGATACAGCATGTGTTCTCAGTTTGCTTGTCTTGATCATTTCACATGTCCTGCTTTTTGGTATGGATAGCAAAAGCTGAGAGTTGGTGCACTCATATGTGTAAAAAGAAAAAAAAATTGTATTTATTGATATCTTGGCATGAATGGCAGTATCTAATTCTGCCTCTGGTGCCTTCAAACTGTTGTCCCTTTTGAAAGAAAAAGTGATATATTAATCAAAATCAGGCAATAAGTATCAAGAAGATTGCTTTTCCTTTATGGGCATCTGTTATAGCTGCTCTCTGACCAATACAGATCTAATTATATGTAGTTGTTTATATTTTTTTATTCTTTTCCCCTTATTGAGACACTTACTGTTTGGTTGAATTTTTCTTATCTGATAGAATCAAACATGCACACTTTCTCCTGTCACTTCATCCCTTTATGTAATTTTTGATAGCATTTTTCATAAAAAGCATTTTACATCCTATGGAGGAATGGGGTTTATTAATCAAACAATGGCCAACCAACACCTCCCAATTCAGTGAAGTGATTGCATGCAGAAGGGGAAGTTAGTTCAGGAACTGATTCAGATTTTTTTTAATTTTTTTTTTTAGTTTAGGGCAGGTTCCTCTTTGTGAAATTGTGACAAGTTCCTGCAGTGCTCAAGGTTTACCAACAGGGAAACACCTGTGAAATGCTTCTTCTTTCTTAGAGCACCAGAGCTCTTGATTCCCATGTGTAAAAAAACTCAGGCAAGGATGGCAGGAGACCAGCATGGCTGAGTAAGGTCAAACTGAAATGTAAGAAGGAAATGCACAGGCAGTGGAAGCAGGGTCACGCATCCTGGGAAGAATACAGGGACGCTGCCCAGATGTGTAGGGATGGGATCAGGAAAGCTAAGGCAAAATTGGAGCTGAATTTGGCAAGGAATGTGAAGAATAATACGAAGGGCTTCCACAGGTGTATTGGGCAGAAAAGGAAGATGAAAGAAAATGTACCACTCCCACCTCCCATCTCCCGAAAAGTAAGACAGGAGAACTAGTGACAACCGACAAGGAGAAGGCTGAGGTACTACACAATTTTTTGCCTCAGTTTTCACTGGCAATAACTCTTCCCACATCTCTCGAGTCCCTAAACCTCAAGTCAGGGAGCAGGGGAACGAGGTCCCTCCCACCATAGCAGAAGATCAGGTTCAAGATCATCTGAGGAACCTGAACATGCCAAGTCCATGGGACCCACTGAGATGCATTTCAGGGTCCTGCGGGAACTGGCAGATGTAGTTGCCATTCTCTCCATCATATTTGAAAAGTCATGACAGTCAGGCGAGGTCCCCAGTGCCTGGAGAAAAGGGAAACATCACATCGATTTTTAAAAAGGGTAAAAAGGAGGACCCTGGGAACTACTGACCAGTCAGCCTCACCTCTGTACCCAATAAGATCATGGAACAGATCCTCCTGGAAGTTATGTCAAGGCATATGGAAGACTGGGAGGTGATTAGAGACAGCCAACATGGCTTCACCAAGGGCAAACTGTGCCTGAATAATCTGGTGGTCCTGGGCTGCATGAAAAGAAGCGTAGCCAGCAGCTTGAGGGAGGTGATTCTCCCCCTCTTCTCTGCTTTCGTGAGACCCTACCTGGAGTACTGTGTCCAGCTCTGGGGTCCCCAGCACAAGAAAGACAGGGATCTGTTACAGACAGTCCAGAGGAGGGCCATGGAAATGGTCAGGTCTGGAACACCTCTGCTATGAAGAAAGGCTGAGTTGGGGTTGTTCAGCCTGGAGAACAAAAGGCTCCGGGGAGATGTAGTTGTGGCCTTTCAATATATAAAGGGGGCTTATAAGAAAGACAAAGACTTTCTGACAGGGCCTGTAGTGGCGGGACAAGGGACAACAGTTTTAAACTGAAAGAGGGAAGATTTACCTTAGATATAAGGAAGACATTTTTTTACAATGAGGGTGGTGAGACACTGGAACGTCGCCCAGGGAAATTGTGTATGCTCCATCCCTGGAAGTGTTCAAGCTCAGGTTGGATGGGCCTTTGAGCAACCTGATCTAGTGGAAGTTATCCCTGTCTATGGCAGGGGGGTTGGACTAGATGATCTTTAAAGGTCCCTTCAAACCCAAACCATTC
Source organism: Fulmarus glacialis (assembly GCF_000690835.1). Classification (NCBI taxonomy): domain Eukaryota; kingdom Metazoa; phylum Chordata; class Aves; order Procellariiformes; family Procellariidae; genus Fulmarus; species Fulmarus glacialis. The sequence continues at coordinate 7,193 of NW_009210927.1, forward strand.
TTTGATTCTACGTTTCTATGTTTCTATGATTCTTGTTCCTTTTGTGTATATAACCTCCCTTTCTCTACAATCTAGAAGGAGAGAAGGAAAAAAAAAGTGAGAGTTTATGAGCATGTAAAGTCTGTATCTTGAAGCAGGTATAGATTTGAAGAGGTTGGAAAAGCACCTGACATCTGAGCTACTTACTAATGTCATTCAGCACCTTCCCAAAAATTATTTGACTGGTTGTGGAAAGAAGCTGTTTGTTTTGCTATTATAATAACCTGCATTTCTCTAGATGAACATGGCATTTCCAGGATTACTCTGTGCCACAGAAGTTTCAGTTTGGTATTCATGCTGTGCCTTTGAAAGGTCATCCTGCATGGCACAGTATATTCTATAATTCTGAAACAGTGTAACTCTAACTGTACTATTTTTCCCCTTGTTGAACAAACGTGATGGTAACAAACTTAATGACTTCTGTCCTGATAGAGACTCACAAGGTTCATCACTATGTTTTGATGTAGCTACTAATTTGTAATGCTTTTATTTCAGCAGCCTGCCTACCACATCAAGTCTACCTTTGAACATTTTTTTTCTCTGTGAACTTCCTATCTCAAATGGCAGTGTCTCAAGATATCTTCAAAAACAACTAGGATTTCCTTGTCCAGTGAAGTACATCAAACAAACAAAAAAAAAGAGACTAAAATAATGAAACCCTGGTTTCTTTTGGTGTACTCTCTTTGCCAAGTTTAAGCAGTTCTGACTTTACTGAGGCAAACCTGAGCACTGAAAGATGTGCAGCAGGGAGTTTATTCATAGAGCTGCTTCTCTTGTAGTCTGACACCAATCAGACTTTCACCTTCTTCAAAGTTTTTACCCTTGAACTTTTTTCATTAGTTTTAAAAAACTCCCTAGACATTTGGGAAGATGCTTTTCAACAGTGCATGCTCATGCATTGTATTATGCTCTAAGGATCAACAGTAGAAGTTAATTCTTACCTTACAAGTGTATCCATACACAGAAAATGCAAGCAGGAATTACCTTTCTGTCTGTGGAGGTACCCAGTGCTCCTTTCCTTGGAAAATTATACACATTTATTTATTATCATTATGGAGATATATTATCTATTGCCAATGCACTCTTTTAGTAATGTATGTGTGATGCCTTCTGCAGCGAAGAATCTGGGACTTCAAAAGAAAGTGAACTGTGTTACGAAACTTTGCAACTGGCCCGTGCTGACCAAGGAGAGAAGCTAGGATGCAAAGTATAGAATTACAAAAGTAAATATTTATTCACGTGCATAAGGTGTTCCAGCCAAATTGGGGCACTCTGAATGTGATTTCAGAGAGTTCTCATACCCTCCAAATGTTCAGGCACAACATGATTTGACTAATCACTAACATCCACGCTAATGATTACAGATCATAGTAAAACTTTGCAAATCAATTCTATTTTTGCAGCATTCTTGCTGCTTTTTTATTGATCCAGATGTCCCTAGAGTCAGTCTTGCTAAAGTTACTTATCTATGACACCAGACAACCCTGGGAGGGTTTCAAAGACATGTTAGAGGGGCTAGGATGCTGTCCTTGTCTTGGTTGTCCAGGGATATCCTTTATCCTTCATGGACAGCTCTCGCTTCTAAGAATCAAAGTCCTTCTTCCCAGAGCCAGGCTGTCCTTTACATTGTTTTACTTAAGCAAGAACAATACCAAAGTCTCCAGTAAAATTCCACCACCTCATTACATTATATATATACATAAACAAAGTTAATAGACATTCATACTATAAAGACTGTTTGATATAATAGTTAGGGAAGGGAATTTTCATAACAACTGTCAGACTGCGCACTTCCATAATGCTCTTTTGACTGCATTTCCAGAATCCTAGCCAGTGATTCATAAAAAGTACACTTTCCTTGATTCTCTTGTTTTGCCATAGAATATAGCCATTTTCATGTACAATATCCCGTGCAAATAGGATATTTGCAGTGAGAAGGCTGGCATCCATTACAAACTCTCTTAACTCGTGACAATCTATTATGCTCTTAGATTAAATATTGACCATCATATGTATAACTGACAGACTTTCAAGTAGTGGATTTTGACTGTCATTATTTCTTCAGTGTTTAACTTTCATGTCATTTTACATTTCATTGCTATATCTGCATTTGGCAGATAAAACTGTTTGGAACACAACATTATTTTTATGGTCCATTAAAATATCTGTGTTATAGGCTTGTAGCCCAGTAAATAAGGTCTTATCGCTGGTAAGAGGCCACAGTCTTTGTGTTACATTAACAACACAGGCATCTAGACTTGTCAGGCTTTGTCTTGGGCTGCCTGGAGATGTATAACTGCAGTTATCTAATGACTGAGTAACTATAATCTACTCTGATTTAGCTTTTTCTTTGTTTTGTACAATCGTGTTATGTAATGCCTACTATTTTGTAACTAATAGATAGTTATAACTTGTAGCTATTATATGTAGCATGAACTGAAATCAGACATGAGGACCTGGAGGGAGACTGGAAAGGTGAGTATAACACTAAGTAAGTTTGTCAATTTTACCTGTACCTAATTTGAAATTTAAGTTTCATTGTAAATGGACTCATAATTCTTTGATTAGGCTGTTAAGACTTCAATCAGACTAATGACAAAGCCTTGGTTTTGCATATGAAGTGTATTGCTTTTGCCTGTAACAAGATTTTGAGTGTAAGAGACTGGTAGGGGAATTCAAGAAAATTATTCTTCAGCTTGCACACAACACAATGAAGAATTTCCAGTGTTGTCTAGACCATAATTAACAATTCAACTTAAACTTACCAGTGATATTTACTTACTAGCCTCAAAATGAAAGTGTTGTAAAAATGCTTTGTTGTCTTGAACAACTAGAAACTTGAGTCTACTTGCTCTTTTCTCTACTTGTAATCTTCCTTGTAATTCACTGATAATTTTCAAAGACACATTACACTCTTACAGTGGCTGCTGTTTCACCATTGTTCCAGCCAGCCAGGTTTTTTCCTCTCAATATATCAGCATACAAAAAATACTTTGGAAAATCCAAATGACATAACGTCAGCTGGGAATTCCATGCTGTCTTTAAGATATGTCAACAGAAAGTAAAACATTTATTTTGGGCGGATTTTACACGTTAGGACTAAGAATCACGATTTTTTTCTTTTACCAGACTTTTCAGCATAAAGCTGTAGAAATATTTGGCCAAAATTAATTTTATCAACACGTTGGCCACAAGAAGCCTTTCTCACTACTGTGAGGAGCAAGAAGCCTCTTCAGTTCCTCTGAAATACAGCAGAGCATAACAAGATGCATATGTGGCGTATTGAAAAATGCCCCAGTAATTCATTCATCAGGAGTTCAGGAAAAAATAGAATAATAATTCAAAGGCTTGGGAGAATCCCTTAATAGAAAAGTTCCATCTGTTCAATTTACCAGTGAATGACTGACCTGATCAGGATCTGGAAGCGTCTGGTGAACTGAATTACTGGTGATAGATATATTCAGCCTAGCAAACAAAAGTCTCAGTAGATCCACTGACTGACAGTTGGAGCTAAATAAGAAATCAAAGTAACTAAGCACTGGCAAATGATACAAAGAATACAGAACATGTCTTTCCAGAACCTTGTTCACTCAGGTGTACAGTTGTTCTCAGGCACTTGACGCTGCCCTTACTCTTCGCATGCAGCAGCTCTTCTGCAGTGCTGCACGCGAACTGTGCCCCAGGAAGTGGGCAAAGGAAAGTAATGTGAAAGAAGAACTGGAAGACAGTGGCAAAGCGTAGATCTAGGAGTTAGGGAGAGGGAAATGAGGGGGGAAAAACAGAAGCCTAAAAATAAGAACAATATGACAGTTACATCTACTTTGAGACAGGCAAATCTGACAAAGTTAAGTACGAATACTAGCAGGAAGTGAGGAAAACAGTGCAAATACACTGTTTGCAGTTCTGTAACTTTTCCCTGAAGCTATTGAGACAAGTGTTTTCTGAGTCTCCGTGGCAGTATTTTTCTTGCTATTTTTCTTATATTGCTGCTCTCATGGCCTTGTACTTGCAAATCCCAAGAGTGTCATTATGGCAGGTTCTCATGGGAAAAAAATATCAGTGGTCTGAGAATCATCCTAAATCCTCCCACGCTCCCTTTATTTTACTTCTTGTTTCATAATTTTTAGTTTACATTTGAGAAAACTTAACTCACTTAAGAAGTGACTTAAGAAAAAGTAACTTTCACTGTTAGAATTAATGTATGCCATCATCTACAGATCCCACTAATAAATCTTTCTTCATCTTGTGCTAGCAAGATTTCTCGCTATATGTAAAAATTGCATGGTACATGATAGTCATTCTCTGGTAACAGATTAATTTAATTTGAAGTATTCAAATTTGCAAATTTTATTTTTCATATAAGTCCTGAGAAGGAATGTTTCTTTTCCTACAAAATAAAGAGACAGAACTTCTATTATACACTTTGGCAATCTTGCATGAGAGCTTATAGGAATGAAGATTCCTAGCATATAAAAATCAGAGCAGGCAATGAACACCACTTCTGGTAGCTGAGAGCTCCAATAATGTTCTCCTTCAAGATGCTTGTTTCAATCCAAACACTAACTTTAACTCAATCATGTCTTGAAGCAGACTGTTTAGATTGCTCTAAATCTCTCTTGCTTTCCCTCTAAATAATGAAAATGTCATAACTAATTGTGTACTTCTTTCTTCTTTACCATGATTTTTCCCTTTCTTCTTTAGAAAAGTAACTTAGTGTTAAATAGAATATTTTCTCTCACACACATCACTGTAAATCTTCAAGTGCTTTCTAAGGATATAGTTTTTATTATCTTTCCTTTTTTTCATGAAGAAAAAATGCAGCAGAGGAAAGGTGTAGAGGGAAAAGTATAGAGGGAGAAATTGTATAAGAATTCAGATTTTCCAGCTTTATAGTTATATCAAAAGGTCTTCCTTAACAATTTCTTCTTTTCCTGTTTCCAGTAATATAAACAAGTATACTGTAATAATATAGGGATAAATGAATCATTCTGTGTATGATAGAATAGACTGTAACTTCAGGTGACTAGAATGATAGTGTAAACCCCTGACAGGTTGAATTTGCTCTAAGTTGCTGTTGCACAACTCATGGGAAAGTAGCTGAACATTCAGAAAGAGAGAAATTAAGGACACTAACTACAGTAAATTAAATTATTTTAACCACTAATATTTCAGCGGCTTGTTTATGAACAAATGACATCACCAGGCCACAGTAATCATCTTTAAAAACAGAGGCTGCAAGAGGCATGGCAAGATCTGATGCATGAAATGTTTTGCACAGAGCAAAGATATAAGAAATGGAAAAGCTTTATCAAACTGGATTAATGATTGGCTGATAGCAAACCAGGTCAGATAGGTAAGGATGTGGTTTGTATTTAAGTAGTCAGCAAAAATGCTTAAAAAACATTCCCATGAGGATCTGAGTGGAATATTGCCATAAACTACATTAAGGTGAATACTCCTTACCAGCAAGTTCAGTCTCAGATTAAATTAGGGAAACATTTCTCTATACGTACAGAAAAAATTGTGTTTGAGCTGATTTCTTGTTCAGATACAGGGCAGCTTTCTAGAGCCAGAGAAAAACACTCCAGAAGGCATTTGGTAAGAACAAGGATAGAAATTGTGATCATTTGTTCTGGTAGGTGTTAATATCTGAGTGATTAAGTAAATTCTCTATAGAATTTGAGGTCCAGAGCTAACTACAAGTGATGCAATGATAATTTAATGGATTTCAAGATGAGTGATTTATAGTTCCCTTTACTTACTATCATGAGTAATGCTTCATGTTTAAAATGTATCTTTTAAGCATATTCTTTCTGCTAGAATTTTGTATGAGGACTCTGAGAGAATGAGTCTACATAAAGGCATAGGAAGATTAATGTTTGGTGCTAGCTAATAAGCTACCAGTGGTAGTGAGGGGACATTAGGTGATATAACTGGAATATTTATGGAGATTTATTGGAAATTAAGAGTAAGATTGTAATAGGAGAAAAAAAAAAAAAAATCAGTATTTTTTACTATTTAGATTACCTGGAAAAGTAAAGCTTTGAGATATACATTGATGGATAAAATATAGATATTCAAAAGAGATTTTTTTTTTTCTGTTGGAAGGAAATCTTGAAGTTAGATCTTGAAAGGCACTTGGGGATTTGACATCTCTCAGAAGCTTCTGTGAGAAAATCCTTATAGAGTCTGGAATACAATGTCTGGAGAAACCATGCCTGATCAGTGCTTGGCCTGCAGACATTGCTATGCACACAATGTATCAGCACAGTGAGCTCTTATCTGTCCTCACACAGCCATCAGATTTCTCTGAGAGAGAGAGAGAGACTTTTTGCTAGCTCTTTTTTTTCTCCAGTAGCAGAGTTTGAAAAAAAAAGAAATGTCTGCCATAAGAAAAGAAGGCAGAGACAGTCCTATCATCAGATGAGCAGCTGTGAGCACCTAAGCAGACAGACCTCTTTATTGTTACTTTATTTTCTTAGCCACACTACTTTGGCTACACCTGCTTTAAGAGAAGATGGACATTTCATGACATACTTTCTATGTTCATCTTGGGAGGGGTAAGTTGCCAATTTAAATATGAGCACACTGGTTTTGAAGAGGAGAAAAAGGCTGTGGTCTCATGGTTTACAATTCTACTTGTCCAGTCCTTTATTGCTCTCATCTCTTCAACAGTTTGATTTGTTCAGTCCTCTACTTGGTGCTTTTATGGAGGACAGAAGAGCAAGAGGAGAAATCCTGAGGCAAGGAGGTGATTGTGAGGAATGTTATTCAGTATTCTAGACTTTTAATATTTTAAGACAGAAATGTTTAAGTTTTCTTTTGGCATTTGTATGCAAAATAAAAACTACAACAAGAGAGTTTACCATGAGGTTTGTGATACATCTGGTGCTGTTAAGTTCAATATTTCATTTTCTTCTAACAGAAATAAGGCTAAGAAGACAAAAACATACTAAGATTCCTGAAAATATAGGTTCTTCTTTTCATCATTGAAGTTGGAATATGTTCTGATTTTTGATCTTGGGTTGATTCAAAGAGACTTCCCCCCCGCCCCCCCATAACAGTTGGTGATATCTGAAATTCATTGTTGCGGGTTGTAAAGCACTACATACCTGACTAATGCACTGCTGACAGCGCAACTGGCTGATTATCATTTACATGAGATAAACAAGGAAGTGTGGAATGTGTTAAATACTTGTTTTGTATAAATTGTTGGATTAACAGGTAAGGCATTAAGGTTAAAATCTAAGTCTCCTTTTTTTTCATCAAGGTGTTGCAAGTCGATGCAGCTCATATTGGCTCTGTATTTTTGTTCTTGCTTTTCTACTCTTATTTCACTACTTGAAAAAAGGTATGTTTTCACACCACAATGTTCCTCTCTACAGAATGTATACATATGAAGCTAAAAATTTCTTGCAAGAAGCTTAAAAGGGGGTTTGATGCTGCTTTCATTTGCTTTTCATTTTCATTATAACTTACAAATCTCTATGGAGGAGGAAGGATTGGTATTAGGTATCTGGAAAAATTTGGTTCAGTTCCTTTCTACCATGAATTCTTTATGAAAAAATGGGAAATGAGACAATAATCTTTTCTTTATCTCATCTTTTACCTTCCCTTTCTCACACTGCAAAATTTTCAGGACAAAGTCTGTTTCTTATTGTGTGAACATCCTCGATCATAATGGACTCTGGTATTAGGTAAGAACTTTTGTGCAGCTGTAACACAGGAAAAGTGAGCGATACCAAGTGTGTGAGCCAATTTAGTGTGAAATGCCCACTTTTAAATACTTTGCCTTACTTCATACTCATGAACAAGGAAGACTTCCATGATAATGAAATGCAACCATCTGATACATTTTTTTTTTTTCTTTTTCTCCATTTAACTGCATAGCTATACTGTTTTTCTAAAAATAGGCCAATAAATGACAAAAGTATCATGGTAGTTGTGTTAGAAGATTTTTGTCTCCCATCTTTCACAAAGAGTTTGATAGAAAAATGCCTTGTGTATGAAAAATATTGTGAATAAGTTGCATTCATAGGTTAGAAAACAAATGGAAAAATATACTGAGACAATATTTATTGCCATCAGTCACTCATCTCACAATAAAAGATAACACGATGGCATGATATTGCTATATTTTCTTGCTTTTGGGTTTTTTTTTTCATTTTAAGAGGGGAAAATATATTGCACTTAATATCAACTGGCTGAAAATAAGATAAATTGTAGTAAATCAAAATATTGCTGAGTATGGAAGAAAAAGAAAGGATGGAGTGATCTATATTTCCATTTTAGCAATGAGAAAAGGAAGAAACAGGACATGGTGGGAAAGATGATGAACTGTTCCATTCTCACAGTATAGGAAATGGGTCAAAGTATAATGTCTTATAAATATTACGATAATTAGCTGGCTTGGTAGGAAGAACTGCTCAGTAATTATGTAGATACTTTATTGACACACTATTCTTACTAATTATCTAAGCTTCAGATATAGAACAATGTTGAAAGAAGTGAGAACAGACTATTTCTCTACTTATCACGCTAAGGTCACATACTGTGTGGTCCTTATTAAATGGCAGAAATTGCTACTGCTAATTGCCTTCCCCATTAAAATTGGACTTTTTTTGACTAAACAGAGAATGCTGAAAGTGTCTATACTTTGTAATAGACAAAGCCCAAAAATCTGGAAATAGAAATAAAATAGAAATAAATAGAAATAAACTTAGTGGCTCAAATTAGACATTTCTTGCTGAAATTTAGAAAGGTCAATTTAAGTCCCTACTAGAAATGCACAAATGAAGGAAAGAAGGGAACAAAAACTTCACTTTTGCCATCTCTTCTAAAAGAGCAGTACTGAAAGTTACCTTATTCCTTCTTTGGAAATAAAATAACCAAACCCCAATTTACAAAACCACACCTTTACAGGGAAAAAAAGCAGGGAAAAAAGAAGGCATACTTGAAATTATTTCCTTTTTCAGATCAAGGGGATTTGCATAGAGCAATGGGTTGAATATCATACTCTTCATTAATGTGGTATTCTAGGGAGCTTTACATACCAGTGTTCTTTCCATGTAAATATTTCATTTTTAAGTCTATTTTTTACAGAAGCTTATGGAATATTCGAGATAAAACTCTAGTTCCAGTTTTCAGCTGGGTGACAAAACTGCGTTAATTGTGCATGGCAATCAGATCTATTTATATTTCTGTTTCATCACAATTTGGAACTCAGGCTTTTAGTAAATACATTTGTCCAGGTGTGACAGAAATACACAGAAAAGTTGAATAAAGGTACCTGACAACATAGCAGAGAATTGTATTATAGTAGAGTAAGTGTATGTGGATGGATTTTTTTTCCCCACATTTGAAGGGAATATATATTGTTCCTGCTCAATTTCTTTTCAAATACTTTAAGGGATATGTTGGTATTTTGTAAAATTTGACTCAGTTGTATACTAAAAATTAGTTAAATTTTAAGAAATTTCTGAGGTAATTTACAAAACTGCATAGCAAATCAGGACAAAAATGGACCTAAAGTTTAATTTGAATTGGGAACTGCCTGCTTTCCAGAACCTTGCTTGGTTTTGAATATCTGAACAAGTATGAGTAAAAATAAGGCTACTTTTATGTTGTTGATGTTTTGCCTGTTTCCCGAATCAATTCTTTAAAAAATAAAGTTATAAAACTCATGAATAATTCACTGGTGAACTAAAGACACCTCTACTTCCTTTGAATGTAAATATAGACATTATTATTTCAGGACCCTCACACAGCAGTAATTCTTTCACTTAGTAGTATTTCTGTCTTTAGAGATACAGCTTCATATGGAACCATATCTAGAAGCTTGACCACACAAACACAAAGTATTTAAGAATGTAATAAATGTGTACAGAAGTGTAACTAGTAAGATTATGTGAATAAATACTTGAAACAATTCTTGTACATAACATAAGTAGGACACAAGATGAATTACTGTGTACAGTTTTGGACAGTAATCTTTGATAAGGATGTGGACCATTTAAATCCAGCAGAAAGCAGTGAGGGCAGTGTTATATATGGACACCCTGCCTTACAAGGACAAATTAAATTTATTGGGGTTTCTTAATATAATGAAGATTGAGAAGGGGAAAATTATATGTTAATAGTATCCAAATACATGAATGACTACTGGAAATAATAGAATAATCTGTACCCCTGCTGGATGGAAAAAGTAATGCATTTACATTTTAAAATTAAGAAGATTCAGCTTAGACATTAGAAAAGACTTCATGATGAGAAAGAATAATGAGAAGGTTGGTAAAGCAGTGGCAAAACAATGTTTTTTATACATATGGACAAATCAAGAAGTATTTGGAAAGAAATAAATTCCACATGAGCTGCATTTTCATTCTGGGGAATGTTTCCAGATTACACTGATTAGAATGTGAAGTCATTTATCTTCTGCTACTTATCATATTTTCTGTTGCATTTGCTAATTATCAAAGAAACTTGTAGATAATCGCCGTTTCCCCCCTCCCAGCTCACCACTTTTACTTTATCCTGCAGTGAAGTAACCATCATAGAGGCATGGTGCTATTCATTTCCATGGTAACCATTAAGGCACTGGAATTTCACTGCAAGAAACAGGGAAATTACTTGAAAACAAAAGCTTTTGTCAAATATAAATATTTATGCCTTTGGGTAACTCTTGGAAAGTACAATAGATAGATTTTTCAGAAACAGTCAGCTATACTGTATACTTCCACTGAGCAGGATTCCAGCAGACTTTCACGGAAGCATAATTAGGCAGCTTGCAAAGTTTCAATAACCTCACATTAAAGTCTCTGAGATCTGAATTGCTCACTGTGGAAAAACAACTGTGAAGCTTACACTCTCCATTTCCTGCTTCAAGGTTGCAATGTTCTCAGTGTGGTTAGGTTCAAAAATATACATCCCAAAAGTCTAAGAAATAAGCAGTTCTTGATCTCAGCCTACCCTAATAGTTTATAATTAATTTGTCTAATAATTCTATTTTTCCCTTCTAAAATAATTAATGTATAAACATCACTTTAAATTACAGACTTCGATTTCTGCCTTACTGTGACTTATTTTTGTAAATTTGAATTTGACTTCAATTTGTCAGTTATGTGGGTATGCGGTGGTAATGTAACTATTCTGTGGCTAAAATCTATACATAGTACACAAACTGGTGTTTACAGAAAACAGTTGTTAGCGAAAAGGAAAAAACACAATCTGTTCGCATGGTTATTTGCATTGAATTTCATTGAGCAAGTACCTCAGTGTATGTCCATTGATTTGTTCTCTTTAACTACTCTTAAAGTTAATTGACTTTGCTTCATATATTTTGCTTTTTTCTTTTGGAGATGATGAAGTACTCCATTACCTATATATTAGATGGCTGCTAAAAAGTCACTAATGTTTTCTGATGGTCAGGATATCATTGCTACACCTGGTGAAAACTAAGATTCAGTTCTTAACTATCACCTGCTTTTTATCATTGTTACAGATTTATTCATTCAGGAGGAACACACTAAAAATATTATAGAAATCACTGCCTAACTTAAAGTTCTGTCATCAAGACTGAACTCCCAAATAAACAGAAAAAAATAACTTAACTCACTTCAAGATTTGAACACAAGAGATGAAGTCATTCCTATCATCTTGTACATGCCAAAATATTCCTTCACAGTTTTCTGTTGCTTAAGTCAAGCATATAATAAACAGTGTTCTAGCTAGCTGAAACCTATTTCTTCAGGTGATGATTTTGACAAATTATTTTCCTATTGACACTTATAAAGGACTTCTATAGTTTGAGGCAATAAATAAAAAATTCTTGTGTTGTACTGCTACAGGTAGGTGCTGTTTAAGGTATTCTGGTTCTTATAACGTAAGTCCAGGGTCAAGTCCAGGGTCTCCTTCTTACCCTTTTTTTTAATTATTATTTATCTTACATGACACTGACAGAATTTTTGTTCTACAACTTTCCCATGCCTTGTACTGTGAGGGCAGGTTCGCATAATTAAGGAATAAGCTATCCAGGAAGGTGCCATCCTTACAGAATAGGAGACTGAACTTCCATATTCACTGACTAAAAAGATGTAAGAGTTAGAGGGAATAAAAAAGTGCATATAGCATCCAGTGCCACAATCAGTTAAAAAAGATTTATGTGATCTTTCATGGAACGTGTGATGGTACATAATTAGCAGAAATATGATAGTTAAATCTAGATATATTTGGGAAACTAAATTGGAATACTGTATGAGGTTTTATTGCCTACATTGCTGTATGGTTGTTGACATCTAGGAGAAGCTGCATAAACAAACATCAAATACCCTAAGAGTTGGGTAAAATGTTTTATACTCTGAAATAAGTTGCAGGGAAAATGGCTTAGCTCAGGTAGCTTAAATTGAATCAGGATCAAAGCAGTTTGTTTAATTTATAAATGACACATAGTTAACTGCCAGTCAGTGAACATTCAGGGTCAATATCAATAATACAACAGGTAAACCACAGTACTAGATACTTACAAAATGTTAATACACAACTATAAATTTGCGAACACTGTTTTATAAATTAATCCCCTAAATCTACCTCTTTCCTCTCTCCATCTCACACATGCACACACGCATCCCCCACCCTGCCATGCGTGCTTACCAGCACACATCCCCTCTCCTGGCATTGAGGGTTCCCCCCCTTGCGTATCTTCTGTGGGAGATGCAGGTGCTCCAGCTTCAAGTGTACCCCTGCCACTCCTCACACCCTGCTGTCCCACACAACAGTGACAAAGTCCCCCAGGAGTCACAGGTGCTCACCCAAGGTGGGTCCCTACATGCTGCCCCTGTGCTGTCACCCCATGAACTGGGTGCCAGCGGCTCATGGCACCTGGCAGGGAGGATGCTCTGCCTGGCCTGGGAAGGAGTAATGATGTCATTGGGGAGATGTCCGGCAGAGTCAAGCCAGGTGTCACGATTGTTGCTGTGTTACTCTCTGCTCACTCCAAAGTCTCTCCACACCCTAGCAAATTTTCATTCTTCTTTTTCAGTTGTTTTCAAGCTCACTTTCTCTTTGTTTCAAAAGGTTCTGTGTAATCCCCTTGGTTACTATTTAATCCAGATGGTGGTTGTCTCTGGAAAATTCTCTCACTGTTAATTTTGCCTTGAGTGTTATCAGTTTTTAAACAAACCTCCTCTCAGACCAGAGTTTCTGGTATTCTGTTCTTACTAGCTGCTGATGACAAAATTTCCATTATATCAACTGCTCTTATTCAAGCCGTGTTACAAAAAGTTATAAGTGACATATCTTTACCAAAAGTGTGTAGCACTAACATCTTAATTTAGTTTGAAAAGTAGGATGTTACTGGAAGCTGCCCCTTATCTCCTGTCTGACAACGGCAGACAATTGTGCATTGGAATACAGAGAAATGGTGGATTATCCACCTCTTCCTGTCTTCCAGATAGGACTTGCTACACTTCTGAAAGACTGAAGCACAAATGAACGAGCACAAAACAGAGTACCTGCATGACATGTAAGAAAGGGGGGTATGGACAGATCATCTCCTTCGGTTTAAGCATTCTTTTTGGTCTTAAGTATCATGAATGAGGATGTCGCGGGGAGCAAAGACTGGCTGTTGACTTATGGTTGAGGACCTGGAAACTGAGGGGGACACAAGGCTGGCAGTGCAGGGTGCTCACCCGCCAGGGCCCATCGCACAGTACCACAGTGAGTACCAGGCCAGAGCTGGAGGCTGTGGCCAGGTTCAGCCAAGAGTCCAGATCATCAGGGAAATTCATGGCGATGAGGCAGGTCTTGGGCTTGCCTCAGCGAGGACCATGGCCAAGCAGGGCAGGACCAACACCCTATGGTCTTGTTGGGGCAGGACTGTGGGCCCTCGGGGGGGCTGAAATGGGGTCTTAGCCATGGGCAGGGGGTGAGGTCTAGTGGAGGCCAGTCAGGGCCAGTAAGACCCATGGGTGCCTTCAGGGCCCTGACAGAGTCATCTTGTTGCCTGATAAAGGCCAAAGTGAAAGTGGTTTAAGAGAAAGTATCCTGGAAAAAGAGATTGGGTTTAAGGTTAGGAATGATTTAGACTCTTGTGCCCTTATTCCCTCACTTGTTTGCAGGTTTTGTTTGTTCTTCAGGGAAGCACACTAGCTAGACAAATTGGAGAGGTGTGTGTTAAGGACAGATGTCCACATGGTTTACATTCATTGCTGCTTGAGGATGATCTGCCCTTGATTTATCTTCTATATGGATTATTCCAAAATCAGTCCTTATTTTCCATTGCTGTCTATAAACAGTGGAGAGTAAAAGAAAAATTCCCCAAACTGACTCAGCTATACTATTTTTGTAGGTAGAAATAAATATTAGCCAAGTCTTATAACCAACACCTGATTAGTTCTTTCACCAAAAATTTCTCTACAACACTACCCACTAAGACTGGGAATTTCTTTCCAGGTTAAATATATGCCTACATGCTTACACAAACAAACACCGAAACAAACAGAAAGAAAAGAAATTTTTACCTTGCTCTCTGGTGATGCCTGCCATAACAACGTGATAGATGTGCATACAGCACTGCTTTTGACTCTAATTTCAAAGTTAAAATTCAAGCCCAGGTCTGTAGGCCAATGCACTCTGTTTTCTGTTTGTCCAAGGTTGGTTTACCCACAGAATTATTTAATTTAGAGGTCTAATGTTTTACAGCAATCCCTTCCCCCTTGAAGATGTTAATGTTGAATGCATCGGATGATGAACACAGGAGTAATACTAAACCTACTTCTGTCCTTAGATTACCATGAACTTTTTTCTAAATGCATTAAGACAGTATTCTTCCAGCTCTTAATCTTGAAAATAATTTTATCTCATACAAGTAAAATCCTACTGTTGGCTGCAATGTCTTTAGGAAGCTTTTGATATGACCTCAGGCAATGTGGCTGTTTGAAATGTAAAACTCCCAAATACAGTCAGTTATGACCCACCGGTTAGAAGTTAATTGGCATTCCCCTCTTTCCTTGCTTGTTTACCTGCTTGTGTAAAGTTATTCTTGCTTTTGCTCCTCCTTTTGAGTAAAGAATTTGGAATAATACGCACCCTTATTATGATCCATCATTTTAATCTTTATTCACACTGAAGCAAGCACAACAGAATTAAACATTGTCAGTATAAGACTGTATTTATTAAATCAAAGCAGTTGTCATAAGCATCTTGAAAATCTCTCCTTATTCCCTCTATTTCCTAACATTATTTGATGTTTGTATCAACATGATTCATACCCTGTAATTTGATATTATTCCATTTCTGTTTTCAGATATGAAGATTAACAAATAGAATTTAAAAGAATTAATGAAGGAACAAACGTTAAAGCAAGGGACAGGTCTTCAAAGTCTACCATCTCTAATGAAAAGAAATACTTTTTCACCTATGTTTGCAAAATTCAATAATGACTTCTAAGCAGTTTCTCTAAAATTGAATTTTAGTAAATTTATTTTCTGTCAAAGAAATTGAACTGTGATTAGCTTGTAGTTACTTGGCTCTGCACTCTTCAAATTGTTTTAAATATAATGGCTTTCTCAAAAAATAAAAATAAAAAGTATCAGGACATTGACAATCCAAATCTCTTATAATTGCTTTTAATTTACTTCCCAATTCTACTCAAGATTTAAAAAAAAAAAAAAAAAAAATTACAGGTATACTTACCTTAAAAGCAGGTTTCTAATTATGAAAAGTCACTACAATATTCTGAAAGCAATATAACCACCAAACTTTTGATTCTAATCATGTCATGTTAACAATAATGATAACTTTTTTTTTTCACTGAATGATAATAGATTTAACAATAAAGTAGAATTAAGAAGTTAGCTAATTAAAAATGTTACCTAGCTTGTTGCAGTTTATTTGTGGGAGACAGGAAGGGGAGAATGGCTGACTATGCTTAAACATACTCTAGTCTATGCTTGCTACTACTTTGCGTGATCACGATCATGAAACTTTGATGATACTATCAAAAAAGACAGTCTAACATCTCAGTTGTGATGTGTCTGGTTTCAGGGTGATGTGGGAAATGCCAAAACTTGTAATTGTCCTAAATGATCTATCTGCTAAGATGAAATCTTAAAATTAATAGATTTAGCAATGAAACTCTTCTGGATTTATTCTCTGTCTGATATTCCTATAAAATTTCATAGATTCTATAGACAGCAATTGGTAGTAAGTTTTGATTGAAAAGGCTTAACGTCCTGAGTTAAAGTTACCCATATCCAGAGAGCTTTGGGGCAGGTATGCTAGAGCCAAATTTGTTGGGATCTTAAGCCCAGCAGAATTCTCCTATCCCAGTCCAATAGATGTTTTCCTTTCCTCTTATGTCTATCTAGCAGTGAGGCATCCCCCTCCCCAAGCACAGACACACACAAACACAGTACAAAATAGGACCAGCCACACTTGCCACATGAACACCAACAATACTCACATAAACATGAACAATTCAGATGAACTGGCCCTGTTTCTCCTCTCCGGCTGACCAGGACTGAAGTTCCCCCCACCCCAACTCTGTTGATTCACAGTCTCATTCACAGTCAGAGGCCCCTTGAATATTAGTGTTGACTATATGTCCAGAATCCATGACAGGATCATGGGATACTTATTCACACTGACTCAGTCCTGGGGTCATTCCCAAGGCCTGCTCCTTCCCAAACTGCCTTGAGCCTTCCTGATCCCCTGCGGTGTGCCTTCCTCTAAAAAAGAAATCACAGAATTACACAATATCTAAGGTTGAAAGGGAGCTCTGGAGAACATCTAGTCCAATGCTTCCTCATCCCCTCCACCCTGCTCGAGCAGGGTCAGCTTGAGCAGGCTGCCCGGAACCAGGTCCAGCCAGGTTTTTAATATCTTCAAGAATGGAAAATCCACAACCCCTCAAGGAAACCTGCTCCTGTGTTCAGCCGAAAAAATGTGTTTATTTATCTTTAAATGGAATTTTTTGCATATCAGTTTGTGCCCATTGCCTCCTGTCCTGTCACTGGATACCATTGAGAACAGTCTGGCTCCATTTTCTTCACTTCCCCCCCCATCTGTTATTTATACAGATGGGCAAGATCCCTTGAGCCTTCTCTTCTGCAGACAGAACAGTCTGAGCTCTGTCAACATTTCCTCATATGTTCTTTTGAAGTTATCGAAGTTAACATATTGATAGTATCTACTCAGTGGAACAGAATTTTACATTGGGTCACTGTTATTATGTGGAAAATTCTGAGATGGGCACCATTAGGCATAATTTTCAGATGAAGAAGTTATTTTTATAAACTATAAAATGCATAGAACTCTCATGAAATACATGGAGAGAGAGATGGACATAAAAAGCATCTGTCTTCCAAAGTCATGGCCTTAGAGAAGTTTATAGAAAATACAATTTGTTGAATATGTTGTATATTTTGAATTCTGTATTTTTTCACTAAATAAGTGTTAGAACCAAACTTAAAAATACTTATCAGTCTATTTTGAAAAAGTTGCCAGATTTCACACTGCATTTTCGACAACTTCTAGTTTAATGTATGTGGTGAGAAGAGTAGTATAGTCACGATGTGTTGACTATTGATTGTTGTACAGAAGAAGAAAATGGGGATGGATTTTTATGTTCTGGGAGAGAGGCTGTAAATTGAAGAGAAAAAACCAGTAGCTTGAAACGATAACACAGAAGGGAAGAAAGTGAAAAGATCATGTATTCCAGCATCTGAGAAAAGCAAAACTATATAAGAAGAATCGCACCTATTCACCCAGCAGTTGTAAAGGACTTGAAGCTCAGGAAAAACAGCTAAAATTGGCAAAACTAAAATCAGGAACTTTTAGTGTAGTTCTACTAAAAATGAAATTGCAGAAATGTAAGGTAGCTACTAGACTTGCAGTATGTCTTGTTACATTTTATTCTTTCACAGTAGGATGACGCTCTGTGCTTTAAAATACATCTCTGTATAAAACTATTGTTTTTTACAGGCATAATTAAATCCAGTAACATCATGATGGATAGGTTCAATCTATAGTAATATAACAGCTACTTTTTATGCACTTCAAAAACTTAACTTATAATACAACAACGAGGACTCAAGAAAAAAATTAAATCATTATTTTTTGATTCCAAATGCTTACAAACACATTCATACAATTAACAGGCTTTTTTTCCTCAAAAAAATTTACATGTTTGGAAAGTTTTGGAATCTAAAAATTGAACCCCATTTTCATTAGCAGTAGAAAAGACAGCTGTGGCTTTACAGCCATCCGTTGACGTGAACTTTTCAGAAAAATCTAACTCCAGCTACTGAGCACTGCTGATGTGGAACAAAACCAGAAAGCCAGTAATCAGCCAGTAATCTAAGGTTTCTGTTTAAGAGAACTTCCTAATGATATAATAATAATGTCACATCTTTTGTGTTGAAATGAGTGCCTGGAAAATGGAGGCAATACTAGTGTCCTGCGTGTTAGTTACCCATTGCTGCTGTGATGGAGACATTGGCTCATGTTGAGTATTTTGTGAGTAGTAGTATTTCTGAGAAGTAGTATAACTCGGTATTTTGTCCGAACTTTTAAAAAAATATATTCCCCTTATGATCCTTCCCCTTTTTTCATGACTCACTCAAATTCCTATACAAAAAAAAATCCCCATGAAAAAGAAGGATCTCACTCTGTTAGTGACAGTCTTTTTGGTGATCACAGTCTAACATTTTATATACATTTTGACACTTGCATTTTATGCTGGCAGAAAACACATCAAAAGGTACAATTTACAGATAAAATAACAAATGAGTTGTCCATAGATCAGATATGCTGGAAAACTATGTAGCGGCCTATCTAAAAATTGTTGCATGCTTTTTTTCTTAAGTGAATAACTATAAACTTTACTTCGATAACTCATCATATATGGATTATAGTCTTAGCTATGCTTTGTATTTATTCTACAGATAATTGAGTAATTAATCATACAGATGACAGATTAATTGATAAGAGATCATTACTCACTAATTAGAAATTACTAATTCACGTTTGGAAATCACCTATTTTTTCAAAACTTTAAGTTGCATATTGTTAGATAATTCCTTATCTGAAATATGACAGCATATAATGTTTCCTTGGCTGAATTAATGAAAATCCCTGGTTTGATAGCCCAAATTAAAAAAAAAAAAACAACAACAAAAAACACTAAGCAAAAAAACACAACAAAAAAAAACAAAAAAACAAGCCACCAACAAATTTAACTGGAACTATATTCATGTTCTTGTTTTACTGCTTTGCTGCTAGAGAAAAGCAGAAAAAAAAAGATATTTTTTCATTCCATAACTTTTTTCTTAAGAAATTAATGTGATTGGTTTTATTTTTAGTTTAGCATAAGTGAAACATGCCACAAAACAGACCCACAGAGATTAAAAATAAAAGAATCAGGAACCTTGTTAAGTGTATCAAAATAAAATATTTTGGCATTTCTGATTTGAAAGATTCAATTTTAAAATAGTTTAAAGAACCCTAACACTTCTTAGTCCCCCAAAATAATCCAATCTAATGCAAAATCATGAAGTTAATTCCATCTATTACTCAGTTAGTTTCATTCAGCTCTACTTTTCCTTCATTTAGAAATACTAAATGAGATTCTTACCAATCTGTCTTACAAATATTCCTATCTTATTTTTACGGTGATCTTTTTAGCAACGATTTTTTTTTTTAATATCTGTAGCTCACATGCAATACATTTCATATTCATATTTTTAAGGATTTGGGGGGGGTTGCTTATTTTTTTTATTATGGATATCAAATTCATTTGCTTTTTATTTAGAATTGTAATGGTCTGCATTCTTCAAAATTACTTTCTGCAGCTCATCTGTCACTTTCCTGATCTTCTTTTATCTTCCTGGTACTATGACAGATAAGGACCCAAGGAAAACTTCCTTTTTGTTAACTACATCACAGCAGGGCAAGGTCCTTACCAATCAGGCCCCCAGCTGAGCAGGATGGTCCCGGGGATGGCAGCCAGGATCAGCCGAGAGTCCTGATCACAAGGGAAGAGTGTGACCTGAAATCCTGGCTTTTTCAGCAAAACCGTAATCTTTAACCTCAGTACTACATATTTTACCCCTGAAAGCTGAAGAGTCTGTAGTCACAACCAGAACAAGTCTCCAAAGCTTGAGGAGAATCTGTCCTTCTCTAATCCTATTCTTCTAGTGATTCACAGTATGTTGGGGAAGTAGGGAGCGGAAGAGCAAGAGTTATTTAACCTTTATCTTTGCTTTTTATTTCAGTACAGCAGGGAATAGCCAGCAGTTGTGTAAATCAGTCATAGCTTGTCTTGAGCTTGTTTCTGGGGATGCAGCACACTTCAGTTGTTTCCTGATCTGTGTGTTACGTGCTTTCGTTCATTTTTTTATTGACAAAGAAAGTCTCAAAAGCCTGCCAAGGAGAGATGTAAAAATACCTTAGTAACAGCTGGTAGACTGACAAAGCGCTGAGTAAACTGTTCAGCAATAAAACTAGACTGCTCTGCTGACACTGTGACTTGACTCTTGGCTTTGTAAAGGATTTTCCATTTTCAAGCATAAGGTTACCCATTGGTCAGCACACACAGACAAGTCACAATCAAAATACTCAGAAGTGTAGATTTTGTAGAACCATCAGTCCTCTCTCTTTAACAACTGCATCAATGGTGTGTTTGGGATTTGTCATCAGCATCCATTGCTAGACAAAACTGCAATGTCTGGTTCCAGAACTGCTTTTCCTCTTTGCTTTCAAGGCTGCACTAAAAAAAGCTACTATACATATGATACAAACCAGTCTTCATGATCATATAAAGGTTTTTTTCATGACTTGCATTTTAGTGCTAGAGGTCATGAACACCTTGCTTTCCCCTAATAAAATAAAAAGATTCTCATTGTGACAATAAATAGAAGACTCACAGTAGGATTAACTCAGGGATAAAAAGTGTTACAGCATTGAAAAATGCCTTAAAAATAATATATACAATGAAGTTTGAGTTCAGAATAAAAATGAAAATATGGCCGGTACTGATAGACATGTTTTTACATTCACTCCCTTTCAGTCATCAATTTGAATAATTAATCTGATAGAGCACTTTATAATAACAAACATTTAGTGTCATTTAATAATGAGTCTGCAATTTTTTGCTGGCTTCTATTTACTGCTCAATTTTCTCAAATTTTTATAAATTTATCTGTAAAGGAACAATAATGGTGATATTATATTGTTCAGAAACTGGGAGCAGGTGCTAGGCTAGCAGAATTGGTTTCACTGACAAGGTGGAAGGCTCCTTCCCTTCTTCTATGTCTGGTTGGCTCTTTGAAGCAGCTGCATCCACTTTATAGTCAAATTAATATAATATCCACGATATAGTCTCCTGTAACAAAATTCCAATGGTTATTTTGGTATTTGCCTGAATACACCATGGCAAGTGTAACTGTGTCATAGGTCCACCTAAATTGCCTGAAGAACACAAAGATAAAATTTCTACTCTCCAGGGCTCAGTGAAAACTTCTGGAGGATTCAGAAGGATTCTGGGCTATGGGGTTTCTTAAAAAACAAAATCAGAAGTATGGCAGTATTCCTTTGAAACTGAGATAGCACAAAATTGCTAATCAATAGCTACATTTCTTGATACAAAGAAAAAAACAGAAATACTGTTTTTGAGCTGTTTCTGCATAAATATTCGTGTATTGAGCTTCGATGTACATAATACCTCATAACTGTGACTGCCCAATTTTTGAAAAAGTAGATTATCACAAGGTATCTAGAGGTCTGGATCTTAAAGATTTTGCACAGAAAGACCAGCAGTTGAATCAGATGGTAATCAGTATATGGCATATTGAGTTATGCTATGCTTTGCTAAATAGAACCGTGTTCCAACTATTAATGTTTTCTTATTGCCCATGATTCAATTGTACACAAACTATTTAGCCTAACACTTACAGGGAAAACATACATGGACATGAACACTCATGCTAGTTGATCTATGTTATCTCTGTACTTTGTATTTCACAAAAATACTTCATTGGTAGATTAAGAGAGAAGAAAAATACTTGGCATGTGTGTGGCAGAAAAATACTTGAAACATACTTGCTTATCTTAACATTCTTCTGTAAGTTTCTAAAATCTTATTTTCAAATTCAAGTACTGAGATTTATTTGCTAAGTGTCCATCACAGCTTTCCTGTTTTCTTTCAAAGTAGCTGTGATTTAAGTGTACTGCTTAACAGTTCTTTGTTGAAGTGTCTTTACAAACTTCAGCTGTGACCACAGTCCCCAGTTCACATTAGGCAGTAATTGTTAAGTTTGAATGCCTAAGAGTTACTAACAAAGCAGTAAGAACAGGTATTCTTCACCTCTAAGTAAGGCAGTTACAATTGCATGCTTTTCTTTGTCATGTGAATATTGAAATTACAGATTTATCAGAGCCAAAGATCTGATGTTTGTATACCTTGAGCAAAATGACACATTAACTGAGGAGAGGAAGCTAGGTATTCAC
Organism: Fulmarus glacialis; assembly: GCF_000690835.1. Taxonomy (NCBI): domain Eukaryota; kingdom Metazoa; phylum Chordata; class Aves; order Procellariiformes; family Procellariidae; genus Fulmarus; species Fulmarus glacialis. Next base: position 29,735 of record NW_009210927.1, read on the forward strand.
AGCTTGCTTACCGATTTCTTTCTCCTTCTTCTTTACATAATTAGTTTCCACCCTTTCTCAAGCATGAGGTCTGTCATCCAGATCCTGGGGTGGAAAGGAGCACTCTTGCTGGGAAACTATTATTGTGACACCTGAGAAGAGTTCTGCTTAAAAGAAACCCATTTGTTCAGTGCATATAATAAAATTATGTGACTTTGTTTCTATCATGGACTAAAAAATGAGAAATTATGTTACCTGAGTATAGTTTTTCTTGAGGGAAATCTACAGCACATATATGGCAATTTATTATTCTTACTTATTAAGAAAGCTAGCTGCACACAAAGGTGGTTCTTGGGTTTACTGGATTCTTTGTAGGATCATCAAACCAGAGTCGAAGTCTGAAATCAGGTATCCCAACCTAAAGTCCACCTGAGTCCAATTTTAGAATTAAATGGTAATGATTGCAACTTCAAGATTGTAGAGTATTTTGGCAAACAAAGGGAGTAAAAGGTGTAGATTCATTGTAATCTAATTATATGACTTCTATTATATATGGTACCAGTATTATGAGTCCATTCAAATTACTTCATTTTGAATGTTTATCTAAAGTATGAAATTGAGGGGAAAATGGTCAGTGAGTGGATTTTATTTGTTTACTGCTGTTTCTGCCTTTAGAGATGGGACCTAATTCCTAATAATGACTTATTTCCAGGTCAGCTATAAACATATCTTCAGAGTAGCTGAAGTTTTGCACATTTAAAGCCCAGTGGTAGGGAGCTGGAGATTAAGAATAGAAGACAGTTGTATGCCTTGATCTCAATTATTTGCAGAGCTTTGTGAAATAAAGACATTTGTCTATCCATTGCATCACCTCAGAATCTCTCATTAACTTATGTGCCAGTATACTTGAAAAGTTGCCAGCAGAGAAAGATATGATTATGGAGAAAGGAACAGTGGAATATAGACACCAGAAATAAAAACACACTAATGGCAAAAGAACAGAGATCAGGGTGGTATAAAGTCACCTAGAAAAGAGTGAGAGTAATGAAAGAAGAAGTAAATTGGACTATGACTGTTTGAAGGACAAAAGCAAACAGCTACCGAGGTGAGAGCTGCCTAAATGTGCAAAGATCAAGTACTGAACAATGCTATGCAAGAGCGACATGTGCTAACAGAAAAAGATCAAGTACTTGAACACAGTGATCTATGAGATAGAGGCGCTAATGGAAAGAAATTAACTCCTGGCACACTGCCACTCAGAAAAAAAAAAAAAGATGCTTACAAAAGAACTGGAGTGCCAAAGAACACACAGATTGTACAATGTGGAGAAATGTAATGCAGGGACAAAGAGAAGCTTCCTTTGAACAATAATCGTAGTGTTTGGAAATACGTAAGAATAATACAAAACTAGATTTTTATCAGGATGGTTCGTGCAAATGTATGCCATGTATACTGTATATATAGGCAGGAAAAGGTAGGAAACCAGCTAAGTGGCTGTGTAGTCTGCTTTTCTGTAACAAATGATGGTCAGGACTCGATTGCCATCAATAGGAGCCAATCTGGAGCCAAACAAGCAATAATGATACTTTGACGTTTCTCTTCTGCTCTGACCCATCAAGGTGTAGCTGGCTATGCCCTATTTTGTACAAAAAATATGCTTATGACAATGGTATGTAAAATAATAGGTATTGTTCATGATATATAAAAATGAAATCATTACAGTGCTTTGTCCCAAAGACTTTCAGGACCAAATAAATAGCTTTTGTTGCAAAACAGAATATTATACCATGTATAACCTCTAACTCTGACAAGCAAGACAGAACATGTGTAAAATGCTAAACTGGAGGACAATTTTGTAGTGATGCTAAGCAAAAGACCATCGTCCATCGAGAAGTTAGTGATCCACATAACAGTTAACCTGAGTAGCTGCAGGCCTCTGCTGTGCTATACTGTGCTGCATATATAGCTTGGACTTCAGGAGCATTCTATGCTGTGCACATCACTGGCTACAGGACAAACTTAGCAGGCTGATCCTAACACAGGAGCCTGTAGGTAGCTTCCATATTATACTGGTGATTACACTGCTTCATGTCCTTGTCTATATCTTAAAGTGAAGAATCATGCTCTCATGTGAACATCCATTTGTTTGACAGTAGAAATGATGATTAGAATTGTTTTCACTAAAAAAATACTATAATTGCTCAAAAGACCAAAATGTTGAGCAACCTCTCCACAGATGGGCTTTACCCTGGTTGCTGTTTTCTGATTAGAGGTCCACCTGATGCTGCCCAACTTGGGGTTCCCATCACTGGAAAAGACATAAGATTATCCATCCTCTTTCTCCTTCTAGCATTAGTTCCAATAAATGGTATTTTAATGAATACCTTATGGAGTCTGAGTGCCTTTCTCACTGGGATCGTAATGAACAATAACCATGATGCCTTGCAGCTGTGCACAAAAGATTTAATGACTTTCAGCTGGCTGTGACAGCACCTCAGGATCTTCTGTAAGTCTATGATACTGAGGAAGGTCTGGAAAGTTGTTTGGAATCAATGATGATTGATTCACGCTGACTTCTTCTGAAATGCATGCTAAACTGACAGCCCCTTCTCAGGGGATTTGGGAACTCCAGAACACAGAACAAACAGAAGGAAATGCATCCACTTTGTGTGGTATGTAGAACAAGTCTGTTTCATGATACCTTGTGAAAGTGTAACTGCATGCTAGTGCATGAAAGAGTACACAAGAGAGTCTTTATTGTTCAGATTCCACACAAAATTCAAAAGGAAACTTTTGGAAAAAAGAGATTGGCTAGGAAGATAAAACTGTTACAATATTGTAAAAACAAACAAACAAACAAACAGACAAAAAACAGTTCCCCTCTACTACTAAAGAAAGAAAGATAAATGACTGATTGCATGGACACTATGCTACTGCTTAGACTTTGGGGATTGAGGTCAAATTACCGAAACAATTTAAATCTAATTCTAGAACAGAGGAAGAATACTTGTATGTTAACAAATTATAGGTGAAAGAAAATTTTGTTTAATTTATTGGAAAATAAGAAATGAGAAGGGAACAGAGATATGAAACGGACCCTGTGTGCTCTTCACATAAGCTTTTGAGAAAAAGTTATCAATACCTCTTTAATTAGATGGTGATCACCATGGTGGGATCGTAAGAATAGTATCTAGAAATAGTGGGATGTAAAATGAGGCTTTATTGTATTTGTAGCAGTGAACAGTGTGGTTAAAATGGTTTATAATGTATCCCCTTTACTTACTCTGAACCTTTTTTTGTTTGGTGGTATTTTTAAACTTGTTTAAGAACCCTATACAAAGAAGTTTTATTCCTACCCAAAGGCAATACGACAGTGCCATCACTTGCAATTCAGAGTTCTACTCTGCATTTAAGGCATTAACAGCTCATATTGTTGTAACTAGGATATATTAAAAATGTTTCTTTCAAATCTTAAAGCAAGCTTTTTTTTTTTTTTTAATGATTTGTGTCATGGTGATGTCAACAGACTCCAGCAAAAAAAATTAACCTCCATTTTGATTGTAAGAGGGCATAGTAAGAGACAGTAATTCCAAACATCTTACAGAGAAAACTATTTGTTGCAAGAACACAGTAGATGGCTGAAATGTTGTTCTATTAAACATTTTGGCATTTCAAAGTGTGTTGAGCTCCCGAAGCTGCCTGTGGAACCCAGTAGCAAAACTACTGACCTTGGTTATTGGAAGGCTGAGTTATGTTCATGAGCTGCTGAATTTACTGTGATCAAAAATAATAATAATAATAAAAAATGAACTCAGAATTAGGTAGAGTAGAAACTTGGATGGAAGTACCTAAACTACAGTATCATTCTGTTAGCCACTGTATACCTTCCAATGGAAATCTTTCTGGTGTTAAAAGTTCAGTTTCATCATACCAGTAACTTGTACTGACAAGATTAACCAGGTGTATTATATTTCCCGCTGAGGAACTGCGTTGAAGTGATTGAATGACCAATCCAGTGTCACAGAGGAAATCTTTAGGATAGGTGAGATCTGGACAAAAATTTTCAGAATTCCACAAAGGAACTTGCTCTTTAAATATCCCTATTTTAATTATTAAAATTGCAGTTTATATTCCAAGATTAAGGTCTATGTCTTCCAATGTAAAAGCCATGCCTTTTATTGTGAAATTAAATAGAAATATATGCTGAAGGGAAATCGAGAAGCTCTTCAAGCATTCTATTCGTCCATCTAAAAGTTAGTAGCTTAGAAAATTAAGTAAACAGCCAGTTTTGGTAATTCAGTCAGATGTAATTTTTGTAGTTCTCTTATTTCCTTGAAAATGTGAAGATAGTGATCATAGGATTATCTACCGGGTTTTATTTATTACAGCAATTATATAAAGAGTCATGCATTCTGAAAAGAACATGTAGACACACTGGCTGAATAACAATAAAGTATTTCTGCAAATCTAGTTAGGTTTGTTTTTATTTTATCATATACTCGTGTATTCTTTCGCTCACTCCTGTCCCTCTTTTCTCAACTCTAGAAAACATAAGCTGTAAAACTTCTACACTAAAATCCATATATAATTTTACTCAATATAGCATATTATTTAAACACTAAATCACACCCAATTGCCATGAATGCATATTTATTATTCTAGGTAAGCTCTCACTTGAATTCTGATAAATGACATCTCGTATTTCAATTACATTATTCTACAGTTGAAACAGAGCATCACAACACCTATTGTATGCTGTCACAAGGAAAAGCTACTCAATGCACACAGCTTGAACCAAATCAGCATACAATTAGTTTAGTGATTTGTTAAAAAGACATCATTAAACAGCAATCACCGAGCTATCCATTCAAGATCAATATCAGCAATGCACCAGATGAACCAAAATACCAGAAAGTTACCAAAACTTAGTAAACACCGAAACATTTATAAACACCCTTCTATAAGTAATCCCAAATCCCACAAACACCCACCTAGCCTTCCACACACATCCCCCTTCCACAATCCAGCAGTGTGTGCTACCAGCAAATGTCCCTTCTCTTGGCACTGCGGGTTGCACACTCTGTGGGAGATGTGGGTGCTCCAGCTTCATGTGTAGCCCTGCTGCTCGCCACACCCCGCTGTCCCACATGCCAGTGACAAATCCTTCCAGAATTCACATCTGCACACCCGAGGTGCTTCCCTACGTGCTGCCCCTGTGCTGTCACCCCACGAGCTGGGTGCTCATGGCATCTAGTGAGAAGGATGTTCTGCCTGGCCTGGGCAGGGGTAGCAATGCTGCTGGGGAGTCATCTAGCAGTGTCAAGTGAGATTCTTATTCCTGGTACTTCCACTCCAACACCTATGCCTACCAGTTACAAAAATTCTTGCTTCTCTTATTCATGTTGGCAACTTTTCTTTCAAAACCCTCCACGCAATTCCTCAGTTACTGCTCAGCCCAGCTCATGGTCTTTTTCCTCTTTAGCATGATCATTTCTTGTCAAATGCCCTCCAAATGGTATCGTATATTTCTCTCTCTCTCCCCCCTCACTCCCCTCATAGCTAAATGCAGAGCCAGGCTGAATCTTTAATCATGACCTCTGTGTTCAAAACGCTTACCTGTTATTTTAGAACATTAATTGTTTTCTGTATTAAAAGCTTGTTCTTTATAAAATGAAAGCAGGGAGAAAAGCTCTTACTACTTTTCTGCTACTAAAAGTAATCTTACTAACTTTCTCTAATAACTGAGAATTACATATGCAAATTTTTTTTGCCAACAAAACATTCCACAGCTACAGAAACCTGTAGTTTAATCTCTTTTTATCTATGTAAAAGCATGTAAACTTTTTAATGGTATGATTATTTTCTAAAGGTTTTTGCTGCATGAAGGGCAAATTACATAATGCAGCCTTTCCTTCCAACATATCCACATCCACATACTATTTTTCTTACAAGAACTTATCTTGTGCCTTCCTAACCTGAGAACTGCCAAAATAAATAGATATATTAATCATCAGTATCCATTTATAATGTGTGCAACTGTTGTCATATTCCACCATAAAACATTTTTGAAGACATATTTGTACCAATGCCTCTTTTTTAAAAAAAATCGCACATAAAGCCCAAGCAAATAAACAACAAACCCCACTTAAGATACTTAATATATAGGTACTTAAAATCTTATACAAGTGAATGGTTAATATTAGTCTGTTTTCATACTTACCCAGAGCCCTTTTGGCCTGAGCTGAGGTCCAATAATTAGACAATTCCTGTATTTGTTCCTAGCTATGGATCAGAAATAGCTCTCATTAACAGGAAACTTCAGGGAATCTCATGAAGTGGCCTATTTCTTTTTAGATTATATGATAGTATGGTTTTGCCCTACACAAGTTCACCGGGAAAGATGCAGAAGTTAGTGAGGAGACTAACGGGAATCAAAATTCAGCAATCTACTGTCTACAGCACCAGAAACTGATGGACTATGATGAAAAGCTTTTTACTCTGTCTACAGCTTTCTAAATGACTACTTATTAGCAGAGCCAGTTTAAATCCATGCCATTTAGCTCTTGAGCTCTGGCAAAATTCCTGCACAGCACTTCACAGCACAGCAGCTTGTCTTCAGTTTTCTGCATCTGGCAAGGGGTAAAGGATGTAGAAAAATGCTATAATGCTGATTTGGAAAAAATAATAGTGCCAGTAGCATGCCAAAGGAACAGAAATTGGCTAGAAGCCTTATGGCTCATGGCCCACTTGGTTCACCTTCCCCGGGATAAACTTGTGACTCACATTACTTAGGGATGCCACTATAAAAATGTCTTCACTTTCAGTCTGCTTATTGTAGACCCTCAGCAGTCTGAGCACCTAAATGAGCCTATTAACTATTCAGTTAACTACCATCCATAAAAGTGACAGTTTAGTAAATAGGCATGCAATACTACAACATCCAGGTGTTAAAAAATCTTAGGTTGGCCTTCCAGAATTCTGACATGAATGTAAAAAGAATTACATTAAATACACTGAAAAAAATTGAAATCTTCTCCCCAGTCTTCCCCTGTGGAAGGGAAGTACATAGCATCCATGTATGATAAAGCAGGAAAAACTGTACTCTGAACTTGACCCTTGAATTAATAGCCGTGAAGGGAAAGGACATGACACCTTATGAAGTGTCTTGAACAATTTTTACCCAGATAGCAGGTGTGTATACATTGATATTTTTTATTCTCTTTTTCAATGTGTACCTGCATGATGGGTTTACCAATCTTTCTTATAACCTTGGGAGCTCAAGAGTTTTAAAAGAAGGCTCAGAACAGTGGTTGCACATCTCTGAACAGTTGCTGTTCATTGAGAACTAAGAAAAATGCCAAGTATCATGAGACAAATGCATGAGCTGGCAATATTGTGTACTCCAGAGAACTCTATCAGTCATACAGGAAATCACCTCCTTCCAGGTAAATACAGCTTCTCTGCCACCAAATGTAGATGGTTGCTGACCTAGACAGACATTCCTGCACATTTTTTCTCGCCGGCATGTATAACAGATTGGATAGGGGTATATAGTTGTTACTCAAAAGCTCCTGCAAAAAACTGAGGAAGATTTTAAGGGTTACACTGAAATGCACAACAAAGTCTTCTGCTCCTATTTCCTACAGAAATACTGTTTTATCAGTGAACACAGGAGAAAACCGAGAGTCAACATTATAGACCCTACAGTGTAAGAAATTCTGCATATTTTTATTTGATAGAGCTTTTTATTAATAGAGCCTTCTACCACTGGAGGCAGTAGCAAAAGCTTTTGCCCATCTCAGCAGGAGCCAAAATGAATTGCCCCTTTCTTCTCCCTTTGTCTAACTTCAGAAGTAAAATTGTTGTAGACTATTGAAAAGCCTACTTGCACTACCTGTTATTATACTTGTCCTGTGCTTTCACTTGTTCTCCTGTTGTCACTAATCTGATCACTTAGGTTTTAACAAATAAGACCCAAGTTTATTTGCCTTGTGCCAGACTTAGGCTGAATTTTTCTTGGTTAGATTTCAACCAAAATACTTCATGGAATCACATAATAGTTGCGGTTGGAAGGGACCAACTGGTCTAACCTCCCTGCTCAAGGACGGCCACCTAGTGCCAGGTGACCAGGACCATGTCTGGTTGGTTTTTGAATATCTGTAAGGAGGGAGACTACACAACCTCCCTGAGGAACCTATTCCGGTGCTTAATCACCTTCACAGTAAAAAAGTGTTTCCTGATGTTCAGATGGAGCCTCCTGTGTTTCAGTTTGTGCCCATTGCCTCTTGTCTTTGTTACTTCTGAAAGCTATATTAAAGAAAGACATGTTTTATCTATTTTAAAATTTCAGTGTTAGTATACGGACCTTGGCGGAAAGGTAACACAAGCCAAACCAAGCCCTGAGATTCTGCACTGCCAGGCCAATAGAAAGCCTGTGGTCTTTATGGGTAATGGCCAAAGTCACCCAAAATCAGAAATACAGGGCTACATTTTTACCTGTAAAAATGTCTAACTTTGCAAAAGTTAAAAATTCAGCTCATCACACATTACATTTATGTATGCTGAGAAGCCAGAGGTACATTTTATTATTTGCTCCTTGCAAGATAAGATATTTACATTGAGAATATTCCAGTTATGAATGGGCATACAGGAGCAGACTAGAAGCAGTATGAAGCAAACCCCCAAATGACATAGTGTGGATATCAGACGCTCAGGACGAGCTACTTTGCTGTATAGGCCTACTGCTACTGTGTCATACTACTTGCTAATGTAGAAGTAGGCAATGTGCCTTCGCATTTACATACTTCCTTGTGGGTTTTTTTAAGAAGAAAAAGATCAAGTAATATAGCATTTTTCACCCTGTCTACGTAGGTAGCTGAGACAAGTGATAACCAAAGAAGGTATGAACAGTCTTGCCCATTTTCTCTCTGCACGTGTGTAGATTATTAGTTTATCAGACTTTCCCAGTACATTTGAATGGTAATTCTCCTACAGGTATTGTATCATAGAACACATCAGAACCCCACAAAAAAAAAAAAAAAAAAAAAATTGTGTTTTCACATCTTTAGGGGCTTTTTACCGAAGACCATTGTGGGGAGCAAGATACTTTATTTCCACTGCTGTCGGTATAGTAAATTTCTGATTAAAAAAAAATTCAAGTAGCTGAACACAGAACAATTCCAAAGCTCCCAGGAAGAAAATAGGTGAGACGATGGGTTATGCTGATGTTTATATAATACTTAAACGAACTTCTGAGGCAGCACGTCACTAAGACCAACACCTGAAGTATTAAAATACTTTTTAAAAGACCTGTTGTTTCAATTTTTTTATTTTTTTTTTTAATATCTTTGCACATCTTTTCAATAACTCAAAGGCATATTTAGGAATCTAATCAGCAGCAATGGAAGGAAATCTTATTTTCATTTGAAACATGAATATACGAACGATGCCTATTTTTGAAGGGGAGTGACTTTGGTCTGTAACTTTAAGAAGAGGACTTTGTGTTAGCAGTAGGCTTTTTTTGTGGAAAGAAGAACAAAGAGGAGATAATTCATTTAAAATCAAAGAAGAAACATTTTTTTTTTTTTAGGTAATATGCATATTAAAATTAAATAGTTTTAAAAGATAAAATCTCATCCCAAGAACTATTAATAAAAACAGTATCAATAAATTTCTTTGGTCTAGATTTTTCTATCAGCACAGTAGAAATGCATTTCTCTCAAAAACTGACTCTTGCATACTTAGAAGAACAAAATAAGCTTGTCACTAAGAAAACATGGATTCTTTTCTGAAATTAAAAATCCATCACTTCTCAATATATTCCTGTATACCGCTGTTTACTCGTTCATATTTAAAATGTAATATAATTGTATAGTAATATAAACCCACAAGCATTGCCTAATATAATTTAAGCTGGTGGGGCACTGCATCCGCTATTATTCCCTTTTCCAGGAAAACTCTATTTTACAAGACTGAATAGAAAGGCGAACAGGACTTAGCCGTTTATCAGCATCATAGTGGGTAAGCCTTGTTTGAGCTTCTTATCTGCTATACTGTTCTTAAGTTCACAAGAAACACAGATGATTTCTAGATGCTGCATCTTTCTGAGATATAGTACTATTTTTTTTTAATACATATTATTATATATTGAGTTGTATAAGCAGCTCAAAAGAATGCAAATGTCGATAATTTGAAGGGGAAAATAATCAAAATAGAAAAACTGTAGTCCCTTTGTAAATACAGGATCACAACAGCATGTAAATTGTATTTATCTTATCTACAGCTGAAAAGAAGGAACACTTACTTTCAGATACTTATTTTCAGCTAAGAAATCACCTTGAAATTTTTTGACTGTTCATATTTTAAAAGAGGGATCATGCCATACTACCAAAGGAAAAAATACCGTCTTCTAACTTTCATGTTTTGCAGCCTTAATCGAAATACTTGCTTTTGGGGCAAGATTATATTTTTCTGTAGTGACTTTAGCTTCAGTAGTCTAAAAAGTGTGATTCCTTAGTACGTGGAATGAGGAATTTATTTCACTGTCTTCATAAACCAGCAATTTTGTAAAGCTTGCTTATGTATAAATAGAAACTGTAGTTTCGATTAACTGCAAGCATATATATTGATAAAAAAGAATCAAAATTCACCTGATATTAAGTGATAAGAGAGACCTACTTTCAACAAAGGAGGACTCCTATGACTTCATTTCAGTATTAGTGCAGTTTGAAACAGAATAGCAGTGTCCCCATAACCTCACTTAATCAGAGAGCACTGTAGCAAAGGCATCTGAATCCCAGGCTAGTGAGAGTGAAGATGCCTCCTAGTCTTGTCAAAATGGTCTACAAAACAGCTAGAAATCAAAAATGTAAAGGGTATAGGTGATGAGCAGGTAAGCAAGAGCTTCATGAGGTATATGTTAATTAGGATGTCTAGATAGACTATGATACAGTTAAGATAAACATCACAGATTGAAGTTTATATTTACATTTTATATAATTTATCAATGTATTAACTATTGAGGAAAAGAGAATGCGAAGCCAGGATTTTTCACTCTTGGTGGAGTTTTATACACACTAGACTTTAGAGTTCTACCTTTAAGTCCATGAAAATTTGTGAGTTTGACCACACAACAGCCAAGCTTTAACAAAAGGAAAAGAGGTGATAGTGGCATCTGTTTTAAAATGCCAGTCTCAAACTGGCAACAGCTGGAGAACTGCTTCTGAAGTGCAGACATTCATGGGACTGGGCAGATAGCTGGGCATTAATTTATGAAAGGCCATAAAACCCCAGCAGCATACTCTAGGGGTTCCTGAAGGGGTCTGAAATGTGGACCGTTTGTAAAAATAGTGCATGGTTTTTGCAAGATGCAAAGCACCTCTTCTGGAGTTTATATATACATTGTATCTCTTCTGGGAATACCTTCCTTCTTCATAACTGTTTTATTGAGAATCTCTGACACCAACATATGAAAGATCCAGTCATATGGAAGATATCCTTGCCCACAGCAAGGGGTTGGACTAGATGATCTTTAAAGATCCTTTCCAAACCATTCAATGATTCTACGATTCTATGATCTAATAACATAAAGCTGATAGCACATAGATCAGAATAAGTGGTATAAATGTATAAGACACAATATCATATGTGTACAGTGCATGCTTTTAACATTTTATGCAATTTCAATTTTACTTTTTGTTCATACTTTTACATTTTTATAAAAAACTTAGCAACTTCGCATTCTTTATCCATGTCCAAAACTACTTGTTACAAAAAATCAGTTCATTTAGTGTAATCTACTTACACTTTCTGTACTTACACTTTTCATATGTTCTGTTTGCCTATAAATACATTCAAAAAACCATATAACACTGTTTGAGTAATAATAAATGTTCCATGTTATACATATTGCAGTAGGTCCTTTATAACACCAGCCCTAATAAATGACTCAAATTAATTAATGGTCTAGGAGTGGAAATATGACATATTGTATTAAATTAGAACACTGTGATGGAAGCAGTCTGATAGTCATTCCTAGCAAAAAGTTTAGAATCAGTTTCTATACTAAGATGTCCAATGAGACACCAAGATTTTTTTTTCCTTGCTTTTCCTTTCTAAAATCAGCTCAGTCAGAGGCACCGTAGTACAGACTTGCCGCAACTAAAGTCACCAAAAAGCTCACATTGATTTGAGTAATCAGCATCAAGCCCCATTACTGTTGCAATTCTGGCCACGTTGAAGTCCATGAATTTTGCCACTGACTTCTATCATAGATCATAGAATCATAGAATCATTTAGGTTGGAAAAGACCTTTAAGATCATCGAGTCCAACCATAAACCTAGTACTGTCAAGTCCCCCACTAAACCATGTCCCTAAGTGCCACATCGACATGTCTTTTAAACACCCCCAGGGATGGTGACTCCCACTTCTCTGGGCAGCCTGTTCCAATGCTTGATAGCCCTTTCGGTGAAAAAATTTTTCCTACTATCCAATCGAAACCTCCCCTGGTGCAACTTGAGGCCATTTCCTCTTTTTCTATCGCTCGTTACTTGGGAGCAGACACCAGCACCCACCTCACTATAACTTCCTTTTAGGTAGTTATAGAGAGCGATGAGGTCTCCCCTCAGCCTCCTTTTCTCCAGGCTAAACAACCCCAGTTCCCTCAGCCGCTCCTCATAAGACTTGTGCTCTAGACCCTTCACCAGCTTTGTTGCTCTTCTTTGGACATGCTCCAGAACCTCAATGTCCTTCTTGTAGTGAGGGTCCCAAAACTGAACACAGTATTTGAGGTGTGGCCTCACCAGTGTTAAGTGCAGGGGGATTTCAGTCAGAGTTTCAATACATAGAATACAGATAAAAATTCCATTTTGGTATTCTCCCTAGACTTTTTGAGTCTAATATATTTCAGGATCTTCCTTCCCTGAATATATTCTCTGTTACTTGTTGCACCCATGTTACAGAGTAGGTTGCTGCAATTCCCACTATCTTGTAACACACAAAACCTTACTATAAGTAAAAATGGAACACATCTTATGTGAAAAGCAAGAGATTTATTATTAATGAAATAAAAGTCTTAACAGTATAAGCAGAGAATTATTGTTAGTCCAAATACAGTGATACTAACACTTACAGTTCCAATTGTAAACAATTGGAATTAATAAACACAAGCTTTCTAACATCTACAAGTCCATGTTACAGTCAAAGTTCTTACACGTGGTATACTTTATCTAGAATACGGGCTAAACCTGGCCTTCATCCCCAAGTCTGCCCTCCACGCCTTGCTTAGGTACTGTGGGACTGGGACCTGGCTGGTGAGGACCCCACCAGTCTTGTTGTCATGCTACGCTCTTGGCTTCCCCTTCCCTTTCCCCTTCCCTCCCCCTGGGGAGCTCCATCAGTGCCTGTACAGCATCCAGTGCCTGTACTTGCAAGGCCCCTGTAATTGCTCTTACAGGAAAGCAAGCTAAGACACAGCTCCAGACAGGCTGGAGCAAGTCCAGATGAAGCCCAGCAAGTCCTGAGGTCGTTGTCAGCTGAACACAAAGGTTGAGTCATATTACAAGCAATGGCAGTACATTCCTGAGTACAACATTACGTTTCTTTCCTCCCTTTGTTGATTAACTAAAGGATAATTACAGATCTTGAAGATACTCCAAGGAAAAGCAGCCCTAAGGAAAAGGAAAAGAAAATAAAAAGTTAAGGGGTGGATTTCTCTGTCCTGCTTCTCCTTTTCCTCTTTCCTTCATAGAAGGGGAGAGAGATGCCATGTTGCATTTTGCATCTTTTCTCTGCATTGCATTATAATAATCCTTTGCGGTTTTGGGGGATTTTGTTGAACTTTCAAATGCAGGACATTTTTTAAGATGATTGAATATAAATGTTCTTTAAGATCCTTACTGGAATCATTGTGAGTAATGACTCTCATATGTTTGGCTAAGATCTGATTCTTGTATTCACTAACTGTAACAGGAAAAAAAAGAAAGACGTGGTTGCCCAGCTAGCAAATAACATAAAATCCTTAATGATGTCTCCTTTAAGACCAATGTTAAACACAAACAAAAGGTCTTAAAATTCTCAGATTCCCCTGACATGCTCCCTGTTCCTTAATTCTGGTTTCCCAAAGATGTCATGATTCACAATTACTACATGCCTAAACTGCATGATGTGTGTGGTCACTCACAACTAGACAGTTCACTTCGATAGAATTTCTTAGAAAAGTCTACTTTGAGCATATTGTTCTCCTGGAGCATAATGTAAGTCTTCAGTGATTTGAAAACTGGAGATTATATCTGAACAACAAAATTTAGTGAGTAGTAAAAAACGTCTTAAGTACATTCCATATACAGACACAAGGAGATAAAAGAAAGTAAATTATTTAGTGAAAATATGTTTGTTCATGCCTAGCAATAAGCCTGGATAAGCACTGCCTTTGGGTAAATTACCTGTCTTTAGACCTGCCACTATTAAACTAAACACAAGTTAGTTATTGCATCTGTTTTAGAAAACATCTAAGAGAAAAATATGTACTGCAGAAGTCTCTTTTCCACTTATTAGAATTTTTTCAAGAACAATCAATAACTGGTGTTCAGTTAAAAAAATGGAATATTCTGAAATAATGATTTAATTCCTATTTTTTTTCAGAAGCATTGATAAACTTTATAAAAAATTAGTACATATTTAGATATTTTCAGTAATAGATATTTGATATTTATAAGGCTATTTCCTCCTAATGTTCTTGGGTTTTATTTTCAATCTAGTGGATCAAAGTTCTGGTAAAAAGAAAGGAAAGAACCAGAATTTTAGGAAGAATGGAAAGGGATGGGAGAAGGAAGAAGACGAAAAGGTAGAGAATACAAATTCATCACTTTTTTCTGACTTTTTTTTCTTTTTTTTTTTTTTTTTTTTCCCCTTAACTCTCTACATTTCACCAGAAAAGCTATCATGTGAAAAATTGTCCTCCAGGCAGAGCTTCATGTAGCAATTCTCAAGAGTTGAAAGGAAGGATTTCAGTCCCTCACTGCTTTACAAGCCTTCAAATTAAAACTTCCTAGAGAATAACTGAAGTGCATACAGTGAAGTGCAGAAATGTTTCTTTTGGGGGAAATGAGAAAGGAAAAAAGGTAAGCAGAACATGGAACATAAATTTGCTCTTACTGCCTAGTAACATTGGAACTCCTTATAAAGATTTTTACTTACATTAATCCATGGATTTTTTTGTGTTTGTTTTGGTATGTAATGAGTGTGTTTATATTTAAAATAAAATACATATTTCAATGTTAAGTTATTTTGTGGTGGTTTTTTTGGTATAAACAAAACAAGGACATGTTACCTAAGAAGTAACTGCCCTTTCTTTTCTGGTTCTTAATGTTCACAGAAAACTTCTCCCTTTTGGCTTTTTCAAAATAAAAAGCATCAATCTTTTCAGAACAAAATGTGTCAATTTCCCACATGATTTTTGGAAATTCTTTATTAGAAGATGTATATTATACACATTTTCATTCTAAAGCATATTTCAGAGATCCAAGCTGAGGGATGTCCATTTGATGTTTGATATAATTTTTTTTGTCTCCCTTTGCAAAGTCCATGTAATTATTTCAGTACTTTTCTTGAAGAAGTTCAATATTTCTATAACATCCAGGCAAAAATAATGAAAAACAAACACTCTTCTATTCCTGATTTATAATAAATGGAAATACAACAAATGATAGAGGAAAAGTGTTTAGAATAAAAACAGTTTTCAGTTTGCAAAGAGATTAAATAGTTCA
Source organism: Fulmarus glacialis (assembly GCF_000690835.1). NCBI lineage: Eukaryota > Metazoa > Chordata > Aves > Procellariiformes > Procellariidae > Fulmarus > Fulmarus glacialis. The sequence continues at coordinate 45,479 of NW_009210927.1, forward strand.
CCTTTGTTATGTATGATTTATATATATATAAGATGGAGAAATTCCACAACAAATAAACTCTCTAAATGAATATTGTTTTTCATTTAAAAGCAAGTAGTTAAAATACAATGGTTAACCAAATCGAATGCTTATATATACAGGTTTTCTTCTGGTTATTTGAAAGTGACTAAGTTTATAGAGCAGAAAATTGAGTGTTTGACAATTTATTTTTTTAATACATTCATTTTCTTTGTGTTTATGAAGGATATCGTCTTTATGGGTGAGAAGTATTTACCTGTTTTTTTATAGTCTGTGAGATATTGTGTCTGAGAGACAATGACAATCACTGAGGTAAACCACTTTAAAAGTACATTAAACCTTTCTCAAAAGGAAAAGTTTACTTGAGACGGTTTTCTTTTAAGTGTTTTTTTTTTTTCTTTTTGATGTGTTTTTCTGCTATCTGTAATGAGCTCAGACACAAATTCATCTCAAAGGCTCTTAGCTGAAGTCTTACTTCATATAGTTTGGCATAGCTTAGATACATGGTCTTGAAGTCTGTGATAGCAAAATCTGGGCAGGAGAAAGCTCAGCTCTTTCTGTTGTGAAGGATATCCACATTGTCTTTTGGCAACTGTTGAAACTGAATATATTATTCTCTGTATATATATTAGGGAATTAGCAATTGCTGTGATGAGAGTGTTTAGAAGACTGACAAATCAGACCAGTTTTAAACTGTGAAATAAAACATTACTACATTCATTCAATAACAGCAGACTCCTTTTTAATGGTGAATACCTGCACAATATTAATCACCAACATTACACATAGAAGACTGTTTCTTTTTTAACAATGATATTTGAAATAGCTGTGAGCATACAATACCACGAAATTGATGCCATGTTTTTAGCACTGACAACTGTGGTCCACATTGGCTCTCGGTCACAGCTGTCAAGGTGCTCTGCTGAAGAACACGTTGAGAGAAGTTGGAGCCCAAGCAGGTTTTTCTTTCCTTGCTTATGTCTGGTGGTATTATGTTATTTCCTTCCTCACCAAAACAGGAGTCCCCTCTACTCCTAATACTTCTTATCTTATTTTCTTTTGTCTTGCCAGTCTTCCTTCTGTGTATTTGGGAGGGTGTTCTGCTTGTCGGCAGTCCCTTGTGCTTACCTTGTCTTTGTCTGGCAACTTTTGTTACTTGGATGCCTCCTACATGCAGCTATGTCTGTCTTTGTTCCATTGGTGTTCACATTGCTCACGTACTTAGGTAAAACTGTGTCTGGTGATACAGTCACATTAGCTATTGTGAGTTACACCATTCTAGAATACTTGTAATTTGCAGGAGTCAGAGGTTTCTGCTTTGGCTACAGGACTCTTTGATTTTTGGGCACAGTTAATGTTCCTGTTCACTGAGCAGATTTTATCCTGTTCACCCACCCTATGTTGCTTAAGTAAACTTATAAGGTTTTTTAAGGACTGGCCAGAGATATATTCTAGGGGTGAAATAGAATCAGTGCATTTCAGTAGGCCCTATAAGCAAAACATTAAGAAAGTGTTTTAAATCCTTTCTATATTGGTTTATAAATTTGTTTGTAACATAAATCAGTATTTGGTAGTACTAGTTTTTCTAGAGGTCAACCTGCTGCAAGACCAGGACATTCTTAGACTTGTTTTCTAAAAATACTATCAAATAACAATACCTGCCATCATCTCAGAAATGGAAATACACAAAGATGTGTCACTGGAAAAGTGACTTGAATCAAAGATTATTCAGGCATGAGATAACTGAAAATAAAGAAATCTTTTTCACAAAGTAAATATTCATATAGTAAGAATAATAACAGCTAACAGTTTAACATGTAGCTTTTGATTCCAACAGTCTTCATCCTGATAAGTTCTAAGACTATCTACTATTTTTGAACAGTCAGGATACAAAACCAAAGTAAAGTCTTTTTGTTAGGAACCATGGTCACATAACAGATTTATGTACCAAAATATCTTGACCTTTTACTATAAAGATTTGTTTTGACTCCAGCTTTAAGAGAAGTGACTGAAAGTCATTCCGAAGTAGTAATTATGAAAGGTCAGAGAAAAGTGGCTTAAAAGATGACTAGCCAATTGTTGATTAGGCATTTAAAAATGGAGGTTGGGTGGGAGAAAGAGTAGGTGGCTATTTTAGTGGTAGTTTTGTGAAATGACATAGGTGGTTGACTTTCTTTGTATTGACAAATTCATTTCTAGACAACTGACAGCAAGAGTGATTTCTGCATGAAGTTAGAAGATATGAGCTTGAAAAACTATAAAGTTACAAATACTTTAAAGCTCTTAAAAAACACTTTATAAGCTCTGTCCTCAAGATGGATTGCTTGTCTCTTACAAGTTCTACAGGAAAATAATACTATATGACTTCACTGTAAATTACATTAAAAAATGTATCCTTAAAAAAAATAGTGGAGCTTACTGAAAATATATATTAATTATAAACTAGTAAACAACTTCATAAGACTGATTTTTTTTTTCTTTTGAGCATGTGGTGCTCTATAATTTTTTTTAAAATATTAATTAGAAATTCTTATTAAAAGTGCCAAAAAACCCTAGTGTGAACCTGTTTTAAACTAGAAATAAACTTCAGTTAAAATGCCTCTCACAAACAGAGGTACCAAAAATACTTTCTCTTGGCATTGTTCATCAAGATCATTTTCTTGATGTCTGTTTACTAGAAGATAGCAAATGGCATCTGTTATTAGCAACTTGCAACTTTTAGGTATAAAGAAAAATGTTTTACATCATCTGTTTTTTGTGTGGTTGCCTTAAATTCAGTTATCTTTGTTTCAGATTAATATGTGGTATCAACAGGTTATAACCATAAAATTTATATTTATACATTTCTTTTTTGTTATATGGGTGCTTGTTGTAGTTTCTTAGATACCCATTTCTCCCCCAAATCTAAGCTTTCAAAAAAAGATGTAAGGGTTTTTTCAAATCTAAAAGTTCCCATTTATTTCTACCTTGATAAATGTTCATGGGATAACAAATGCCCTGTTCTTTAGAAACCTATATGAACACAATTTTCCTATACAATTACATTAATTTATACAGAGAAGCAGTTCCTATGCTATTCATTTGGTATTATCAACTTAAAGAAACAAACCCAACAGGTTGGATTAGAACTATATAAGATGCTATAAGATTGTATGTTTTGATGGGGAACTTAAAGTTGCCATGATGTACTAAGAGATCTGGTGGGTTTTAATGGATATTTATGTGATTTGACAATAGCCATTTTATTTGATCTTTGTCAGGTCATATAATTTCTTTGATATTCTATTCATTGTAAATCATATTAGGGTAATAAGATTGCCTTTATTCCATCCTTTATGAGCTTTGTCTAGCATGCAAGCTATTCTGAAAAAGGACTGTTGCTTGCTAATATATTTAGTCACCTTAGATCTTGAATTCCGCTAGTATCTGTAAAAACCTGATAATAGAATTAATAATGTTAGAAATATTTAAAATAGCTCTCACTCACCAGCTAGAACTTAAGAGCTCTTTGCTCTGAAGGATAAGAGGAGCACAGCAAATTGTCGAAACGGATACAATATCTTTCAGATCAAAATTAGATGTCATCTTTTCATAAGCAAGTTTGTCATTGATTCTGGGATAAGCGCACCAAAAATCAGATTTTTTTGCCACTGTTGTCTCCTTGCTTCCCAGCGTTGTTGGTTTTGGTTTTGGTTTAGTCAAGTTACTTGATCATTAAATAAGAGGGTTTTTAAATAGTTTACACTCAATTAATTACATTCCAATTGTAAAAAAGTCATTCTAAGAGAACTAGTTGCAAAGAAGGAACTACAGTGCATGACAGCAGAAGTCTTAATGGGAAACCCTGAGGTGGAATCTCAGTTATGCATACTGTAATTCTACAAAATGTTTCTTTGCCCCATGTTTTTTTGTTTTTTTAAAATCATTATTATTATTATTGTTTAAAAGAACTGTTTATAAAATAAATTAGGGAATTGAAAAATGTAACTTGCTGTTGTTTCCAGGAAAACTGAAACTAGATATTTTTGCCTATAGTACCACCTCACCTGTTACAATATTTTAAAAGCCTGATTGAATGTCAGCAAAATAAGTCATAAGTAATTTTGTAGACCTAATTAACATACTAAATCAGGAAGGTTATACATAATCTTCAAGTGATATTTTTTACATAAGATTTTTTTTCTGGAAAAACTGCAAAAATAACCATGATCATTAGTGAATTTAGTGGGGAGTGTTTTTTCCTACAATACTCATGTCAGGCATGTTAAAAAATCATAGGATAATCTCTAATTAGCTTTAAAGATGACAGGTTTAGGTGACAAATATTCTATTCCAAACAAGATATGTTTAGTTTCTTTTATTCATTTTAAAATGAAGAAACTATAAAGGATTTCCTAATCGTGTGGGGACTCACATTAATACTACATAGACTTGCAACTAAGGATAAATAGCAGTCATATGTTACTGAACTCCAGATTGCAGAGATCTTTTATGTGTTACAGCAGAACTCAAAAAACTTATCAGAAACTATCCATAGATCTGCAGCTTGTGTTTGTGGTTGATAGATAATGAGATTTTGTTGTTGGTTTTGAAATTGGTATACTAATTTTTTTCTATGTAACCATTCAGAAGGAGGAGGAAAAGACAAAAATGCAGGACGGGGGTGACAGGAGAGAGTAAAGACTTCCCACAAGAAAAGAACAAGGGTATTTGTAGCACATTTTGAATCTGCAAAGCACAAAAAAATAGTAGTTGATTACATATTTGCACACTCCACAGCCTTCAACCTCCTGACTGAATTATTGCTGTCTCTAAACTCTGACTCACACCAGCTGTAAAAGCTGACATTAATTTCTGTTAGTTCACAACAAAATGTGTGAAGAAAGAAAACCTAGGCCCTTCCACTTCCGCATATCTTATAAGCACTTACATGAATGTGGGTTATGGAAGATGACTTTGGATTTCCAAGGCTGCCAGCTAAGCTACTAACATCTAGCAGGGGGAATATCAGACTTGGAATGTTCTGTCAACAGCAACAAAAGTTTTAACAGGAACAGGCCTGGAGGCTCTTGCTTAAGAGTTATTGGCATGATTGTTCTTTATCAGTTGCTATTAGAATCAAAACAATATCTACGTTTCTCAAAATTAATGTTATACGCACAATTTATATAATCCCAAAAATGGATATATTGACATGGCTAGGCATTGAGTCAGAAGGATCTAAGAGATTGGAAAAAAAATAATTATCATGCAGATCTGTGTATAATATGTGTTGTGTTATAGGAAAAGAGTAGTAAATACGCTTTTTCCCACTGAGGTTCCCCCAAAATTTGCAGGAACTTTAACGACTTTCCCATAGTGAGGTTTAGCTCAGTTATAAGGTATGAGCTCAAATTTGTATCTCTGCATACCGTACACCTCATTAGAGCAGAAAGTATTCCACTTACTACATGATTAAATATATTCTTGATGAGAGTACCAGTTATTGAATACATCTTTTTGAACTATCAGTGATACTGAGGAAGACAATTGTTCTTCATTTTGCTCAGTGGTTAATGCTGGACCATTTCTCACACACCCTGCCAAAGAAGTCACAGCTACAAAGCATCATCAAATCTTGTTAAACCACTCATCCTCTTTGCAGGAAAAATATTCACCAGATGAGAGGACACCCGGATTTCATCCATTTCTTTCTCATTGCAGAAATGGATAGGAATTAATTTAGCATCCTCTACTTCTTGCTGTCCTATGCAGTTTAATATTAAACATCACTATCACCAGAGGTGATAATTTTGGTTTCTACAGTATACTTTAACCCCAAAAGTTCTGAATAACAGGGATAAGCATGGTATGAATATACGCTACCTGAGCAACTTCCTTGGCCATTTCCTCATCTATATCAGCAAATTGCCATGACGTTAACAGTACGTCTTTGACTTACACTAACTCGTTCAGTGTATAACCTCAGTCCGCAACACCATCTTTTCTTTTTCTCTCTGCAGTTTCTCCACTCTTCTGTGTAGTAGTAAGATCCTGTTGTAATTTTCTGCTGACACACAGTATGATAGAACGATAGAATCATAGAATCATTAAGGTTGGAAAAGACCTTTAAGATCATCGAGTCCAACCGTCAACCCAACACCACCATGCCCACTAAACCATGTCCCTAAGCACCTCATCTACACGTCTTTTAAATACCTTCAGGGATGGTGACTCTACCACTTCCCTGGGCAGCCTGTTCCAAGGCCTGACCACTCTTTCAATAAGGAATTTTTTCCTAATGTCCAGTCTAAATCTCCCCCAGTGCAACTTGAGGCTGTTTCCTCTCATCCTATCGTTTGTTACTTCACAGTAACAAACACCCACCTCACTACAACCTCCTT
>NW_009210928.1:0-2317 GCF_000690835.1 Fulmarus glacialis
AAAGCCATACTAAGATTGAGAGACTGGAAGCTGAAACTACATAAATTCAAACTGTAAAAAAGGTGACGACTTTTACTCGATAGCAGTCAATCACTGCAAGAACTTCCCATGCATGGTTTCCCTATCACTTAAATTTTTTAAACAAAAGTGGATGTGTCTCTAAAATATATCCTTTTGTGGAATAATGCAGTCTGCCCTGTACTATGTAGGACATCAAATATTCCCTTCTAGCCTTAACCTACGAATGATTGTAAACTTGTTATATAAAGTTACTTGTTCCTATAGAGGTGCTTCTCTCCTCCCTGTTCCAGGTGATGATATTTTCAAGACATCAAATGAAACTAGCCACGACACGGTGTGTTTGACAAAAACGTGCTGTTAGCTTGACATCTATGAATCGCAGCTGTACCTGTGGGGATGGTAGTAAGTAAATCTTGAGATCTAGATAAACACACTAGATAAACAGCCGGTGCTGGGTCACACAGCTGGGTGCAGGTGTGCCATCCTGTTGTGGAGGGGACAACCACCCCCTTTGGCCCTTTCTCTACCCCACCCTCCCTCACTAATAATGGGAAGGCAATCTGCGTTCACGTTTACGGTGACTATTGTGTGCAGCCATGCTCATTTTCACAAACAAAACCTGCCCGATCAATAGGTGCATTTTTTTTTTTCCTGCCTTGCAGATGTTGTTGCAACAGCTTTGCAGAGGAGTTACAGGTGGGCTTTGCACTCCCGTTGGGTCCCACTGTAGGGAGTCCCATACAACAAAGACTTGCAGGTGTTTCCCACATCTTTGTGGTTATTCCTTTTGAAACGCATCTGTTGAAATGCATCTTGCCTACTGCTTAAAAAAAAATATTGCTTGGCAATGCGGGTTGTTTACCTTAGCTTTAACTGCCCACCCACACTGAACCAGAGCGCGTTTTATGTTATTTAGAAAGGCCACGGGTACAAAGCGAGCCTTTAAACAGCAAAGCTTCCCTCCAGAGTGGGAGGCTCGGAGGGGAAAGGTGACCCAGAGATGTGGTAACATTTTTCACCTCGACTTCGCTTTCCAGAAGGGCAGCGCTGTAATAGTTGGCACCGACTGCTTTACCACCTGCCGTCTCCTCAACGTCCCAGCAGAAAAATGCACAAAACCCAGCTTGTCTTTAGGTAATTGCACTTGTAAAGTAGAAGCGGGTCACTTCAGCATTACACATGGCATCTTATTAAGCGCCTCACGATACATAAAATTAAGACAAATGAAAGAAAATTTCCTAAAACACTTCTGTGGTCACAGACTGTACGATTGACTTGAATCTGGTAAGGTTCCTGGGCTATGAGTCCATACTTCCCATAACCTTTTGGAAAAACTTTGATTTAATTTCATTTTGCTTCCATAATAATTACTGATATCCTGTGAAGCAATCAAAATAAAACAAGAGATCAAAGTAGGGCATAGGAAAACAGACCCAAAATACATCTAGCCTAATGTAGATGGAGGCTGTACACAATTTCCTTCTGAATTCTTAACATGAGCTAACAACTAAGTTGGACTTGCAAAGTGGTCTGGGAGGGACCTGGAAGTCAGAGGGTTATATTGGACAGTACTAATCTACTTTGCTCTGTTAATTTTATTATAGGAGCAGCATAAGGTGTTTTTTTCAAGATGCGGTTTAGAAACCACTGGGAGTTATTTGGATGCTGCCTTCCAAAGTTGATGCTTTTATTTTTTAATATCGTCATCCACTGGATAGGCCAGCACTTGCCCAGTTCTAGCCAGTTCCTTTAGAAGCAGTGTCCAAAACAGGCAGGACCTCAGTAGCACCTAATTGCTTTTGGAAAATAAACATTTTACCTCATATTTCCAATGCTCTGCCTAACAACACGGTAGGTCCTCTGCTTCTCATGCATGAAGAGAGATTAATGAGGACTTTAGTACCCACCCCCTCATCAGACAGCCATCTACAAATGGTGGGAGGAGTTGCCACCTGATGTCTACCTCTTTCCTTTGCCTAAACTAGACAGTTTGGTATAGGATCCTAACTTTTAAACAGTTAATGGCTAGTGCAATAAATCCCATCTCTACTCTGAAGTTTAAAAACTTTTTTCACAGAAAAGTTTTGCACAGAAAACAGCACTGGAAACCGTAGAAGTCAACCAGCGTGCTCCTGACCTTGAAGAGCAATTCTCTAAAGTTTCCATAGCACAGTAATCTACACATTTTTTTCCCCTCATTGCCTGCTAAAAAAAGGAAACCCTTTATATTTTTGGTACAAGAGATTCCTTGAAGTGTACATCTTTGTAGCCAAATGCTCTGTAGAGCACATTCCTG
>NW_009210928.1:2348-19626 GCF_000690835.1 Fulmarus glacialis
GTGCAAAAATTACATTTCTTTTGCTTCCAGTTCAGTTAATTCTAAGCAGCAGTAAGACCTAACAATGATGACTTTTAATGTACTGGTATGTTGTGCATAGGAGTCCTAAATTCCCTAAGTCTTTTATGATTTCCAGTATTGTAGTGGTAATAATAGAAGTTTCAGAAGAGTTGCATATGAGCAATTCTAAGCAGAAAAAATTCTTCCAGTTATGCTAAATTGGTGCAGGCAGCTACCACAGACTAGTGGGTCTAGTCCATATTCCTGAAACTAGGCTACTAACAAAATGTATTTACTCAATTAATTATGTGCCTGAAGCGTAAACTTTCTCAGGTATTTTAGTATTTTTTGTATCCTCAGGTAACATCCTATATAATTTCTCTTAAGAAAGCTTGAAACACTAAATGTATGGTGATAGACTAATGAATGACAGTCTACTTTCCAATCTCTTTTATTCATCTTTTCCCCCTAGATACTTTGGTCTTCATGCCATAGGTACCCAAGCAGTTTTCATCTTTCTTCTATTTTCTTACCTCAGGCATAGTAAGTGTTTTTATGATAAGATACGCTGTCCTAGTCACTTATTTAGAAGCTTATTTAAATATACTTTTACCCACAAAGTACAGGTCAACTGCTTTTGAAATAATTGCCCTTAAGCAAATCCAGCACTTTCTACTTGCTTACAAAGTTTTCTGTGTCATTGTTAATGAAATTTTGGATGGGCAGGGAAAAATAATGCACTGCCTAAAATTTTGAGCTACAGAACCACACACTTGACGCCTCCATCCATAAACATGTTACCTCATTTCTAACAACCGGTGACACAAGCCTGTGCCAAACGTCATGCAGGGCCATGTGATTACCTGTTCAAACAAATGAAAGGTAGCGTTCATAACCAAAGGCTCTTGACCTGATGATGACCCATTTGCTCCCTTTCTTAAGAGACTTCTATGAGGAAAAAAACCACTAGACCTGTTCAAGCAAATGAAAGGTAGCGTTCATAACCACCATCTTGACCTGATGATGACCCATTTGCTCCCTTTCTTAAGAGACTTCTATGAGGAAAAAAACCACTAGAGTGCTTGTTTGGCTAGTTTTCTGAGGAGAGGCAGAGGGAATCTCGTTAACCTTGAAAGAGATTTTCCTGAATCTAGGAAAGGCTCTTTCATATTTTTCAGATTCATTATACTGCTCTAGCTGAATTAACCAGAATAGCTTTCAGATGCCTATGCAGTCATTTACGAACAATACTGGCCATTCTGTCCTAAGATGCACTAAAAATGCGGAATGGCTCTTTCTATAGCATGAAAGCAAACGTAATGCTGAAGTGGTCTAGATGAACAGAGAAACGTGCAAAAATATAACCCAGGGGTTACCTCAGTTGTCTTAAATACTGCAAAATCTCTTGGATGACTCTAATTGGAAAAAAAGCAGAAGACAAAGAAACTAAAGAGCTATCACTGGGGAGGCTAACCCAGGTAAAATCAAATCTGATAGGAAACGATGGAACTGACTTCACTGTAAAGCCAGATGATTTAAATCTTCTGTTTTAAACTCCACAGACCTCACTGGTGGAACAACAAATAAAAGACATGAAAAAATTGAATGGGAAATATGCGAGTTAATGCTGTTTGAATACAAAATGAAATCAGGAGTCCAAAGGCGGCAGTGCCATTGAAAAGGGCATTTTTACACACGTGCCACCTCAGAGGACATCCTGTTGCTATTTCTGAGTGAGTCACCCAGGACTTGTTTCACGTACCTTACAGAAACCCTTCCCAGTGAAATCCAATGAAGATAGAGCAAAGTGCTCCACCAAAGGAGCGCTGATGGACACCAGCTGAGGTCCACCCCACACAAGGCAGCTTCAGCTCCAGGCTGCTGCCACCCACCTCCACCTGCACCAGCAGGAGCCACCTGCACCTTTGTTTGGGATTTTTGATTGATGGGCGCTAGGAACAGGAGGTCTGTATTAAGGAAAGTGGGAGACAGAAAAGGAAAGAAGCAAAAATGTAAGAACATTAGAGGCTTACAGTAAAGATTTAGTAGATAAGAGGGGGAAAAAACCCAGAAAGACAAGAAAACTCCTCAATATGTTAAAAGATCTATATAAAAAAAGATATAGAGCCATCAGATGGTTCAAGTCGGCACGTTTGTTCAAACTTTGGTAAGAACTACATCAAATAATATAGAAAGTATATTGTCTGATGCTATTGAAATCAGTCCAGCTGAAACTTCATGCTCAGGGTTGAGAAACTGTGAATATAGTTTTTCACAAATACTGATAGAAAGAAAAACAAAACTGAAATCTGGGTTGATGTTTATCATTACTAGACAGTAACATCACTTGGAGGTCATCAGCATGAAATAAAAATAGTCCATGTAGTGATACCTCAGACAACTGACTTCATTTATAATTGGGCTTAAATTTCATCTAAGTCTTTGGTATAGACACCAAATTTGGCTCCCCAAATGCCAAAAACATAAATAAAATCTTTTCAAAAGAGTTTTTGAAACAGTTGGGACAGAAGAAGATGATCTGTAATCAGATAGTACAAAACCAAAGAGAATTGTTTTCACAGGTAGCATCACCCCCTTTTCTCAAAGAGTTTTTAATTGTAGCATTATTGTCTAGTCACCCAACCATCAGCCTTGAAAACCAAGTAATTAATAAACTGAAGGCCATTGCTCTTTCAAAGCCCTTTGACTTTGCGAAGAATACATTTCACATTAAGCCCTCTGCACAATGACGTTACACTTATGTTGTACTGGAACTAGAGCAACACTTTGCTTTTTCCCCATTTCTAAGCTTTATGAAAATAATGGCTGGATCTGCAGACTCTTACCCTCCCACGAGTGCTGGCCGCTTCAGCAAATTCTTGTTGCTGTCTTGTCTTCAGGGAAAGCCTTAGATGTACAGGCTTATCTTAGTGATTTAAACACAGCTACCTAAGGATGTGATGGATTTCCTTTATTTGCAGTCTTCCAGTCAAGACTAGATGGATATCTAAGAGACATGTTATAGCTCAAACAGAGAGAGAGGTGCCTGATGCAGAAATTACAGGGTCAGATTCAAAGGCCTGTGTTACGGGGGAGGTCAGGCAAGGTGAGCTTGTACTTCAAACCAGTGCATCTACACTATAAATTTCAAAGATGTCTGTAAAAGTATGAAATGCACAAGGAATTTAATGCAAGCATTTACCTTTTTCTTTTATCTGAGCTGTAACCCAAGGCTTTGCTGTTCCACCATGTCATTTTGAAAGGAAATTAATTTCCCTGCTCACTAGTTTTACTGAAATTATTTAAAGCTACCACTTACTTGAGCATAGAAACTTTCTTAACCCCAAAGCTCTCTCATTTCAACACTCTACTCCAACAAGAGCTCCACCTGAAATAAAAATAATTTCTCTCCTTAACCTTTCAACCCAGAACTCCCTATTCAGCTTCAAATGTAACCCTAGGGAAGAGGAATTCCCTCTCCTTTTTCTTTATATTAGATATTTACTCACTTACCTGTTTTCATCTAGACTTTCCTCAGACCCTGATCCTGAAAGGAGCTGGTTCACAGGATAGTTACGGAGCATCAGTGAAAGCGAGGAGGGTCTACCTGCAGGGAAGCTCCTTGAAGGGTAGGTCTACATTTGGGAAATCTTCAAAGAAAGGATGGAGTGGATACACACAGATACAGCACATCATCGGCATTATACCTGTTCAGGACCTCTTGCTGCTATAGGAATATAAAATTTAAAGGTCGTTATATGGTGTTTACTACATGGCTGTGGGGCAGAAGTCCTCAGTAACTGCTCAGGCTCCCCCAACCTTCTCAGTTCTCTACAACTTTGTGGCTTTTTCTACCTCTTTGGGGAGGGGTTGGAGACAAGAGAAGGGGGCAATAGAAAATGGGTCCACTCATCAGACTAGATGTATTCAAAGGTGATAACCAAAGGCTGAATGAACTTGGCTGTTACTGTCCCCACCTAAACCCAACGGCTGCATTTGATCACTACTCTCCTCACTTAGAACCAGTCTTTGCTCTATGGCCAAGAGTGTCAGCTCAGGGGAAACACTGACAGTGTCCGATTAGTACATTAGTTTCTTAGGTCCTGACATCTTATGAGGATCAGGCAAGGAGAGCGTGTGCCACGTTTAACTTCTGTACAGCTGCGAAGGAAGAGTAAGCACGCAGCATGCTGGGTCAATTGTAGGGTCATTTCTGGAAGCTGAGGAAGCTCAAAAAGAGAAGGAAACCACACTAAAAAAACAAGTCTCCTGCTTTGTAACAAAACAAGCCGAGGAAGTGCCAGGTTATCGTGAAACGGAAGCAGCTGAAAAATAGTAAAAGAACTGATACTTGCAGTATTGAGAAAAGAGCTCGTTCAGAATAGAGTGCTGGGGGGACAACTGGAAACTGAAGTCATACAACTCTAAATAGAAATGCGATCATGTTGGCTACCTGTAAAAAATACAACTGTAATGCAAATCTCGGAAAGTGAGAACTGCGAGCTGAGCAAGCCTCAGTGGGGGTACCAGCGGCTGCCCAGATTTCTTAGTGCTGGGCCTTTATGAGCTGAGCACTTTACTCAACATGTTTTCTTCAATATTTATTTTCACAGAATCAGCCTGATCTCATGTTCCAAGAATGAAACCCTGGCATGGAAGTGGCATATCTGCTAGTTAATGTCAACATTTGATGTGCAATCAGAGAGCAAACAGGATTTCATATTGGAATAAAAACTGAGTTACTATTTGCTTTAATTCTATTTTCTTTGTGTCAGATACATTAAGAGTCTCGTAAAATAGTAAAAGAATTTCATTCTTACTTGAAAAAATAAAAAAGAAAACAAAAGTACCTACTTCTACAAGTTCAAGCAAAATGTTGTAATACCTAGCTAGTAATGAATAGCTTGAAACATCCTTTGCAGAAAATATCATAATAAAAGACCCCAGTGATTTGCACAGTACTGAACGATTACGGAGGGGAAGAGCACATTTAACTGTGAATGAACTACCCTGTAGTAAAAGGAAATTCCTCCCTGACTTAAAAATAGGCAAGGCCAGACTAAGTTATCATACTGAGTGGGTAGAGCTAGCTGCCTAAATCTCACCAGCTATAGAAACTATGCCCTGTGTGAATAACCCAGTTCATCCATGTGCTTTATTGTCCTCTACTCTTCTGGACAAAAGATCACAGGCGATGATGTTTCAAACCGTGATATCCCAAGTTGGGGAAGAACTGAGCTATTGGGACTCCCACTGCTGTAAGAAGGTGGTGCTCAGAACCACCAGGATTTAGTTCTAGGCTCACAAATACAGTAATTAATGACAACCACCGCTGGCACAGCACTTCTGTAAGTATTAGAGCAGAAACACCTGCGGCATATCCCACCCTGGCAGGGAAATGGAGCTGGTGACCTAACAGTCTTTTCCACCTCTAACTTCTAGGGTTTTATGAATTGTCAGTCACACCTAAGTGTGATATCGCTGTAAAATCCCAGCCACGTAAGAAAGCTGGCAGAAGTCTTTGGCTGTGCAACTCTGTGGGTTTATGCTTAGCTGTGTCCGAAAGACTGAAAGGAGGTAGAAGGCTTTTAAGGATCAGTGTTGACAGTTGCCTTCAGATATATTCAAAGACACAAAACCCAGTTACACAGACAGCAAACTCACCTGCAGTTTGGGCTGTAGGACAGACGCAACTTTGAAAAAACAAAAAAGGAAAAAGAAAAATAAAGCAAACTCCCTCTAAACACCACCTGCACGGAGGAGAGACTGATACGGCTTTGGTGTTCAAAAGGTTGGCAAGGACTTCTCTGTGTTGCAGGAGAGCACGCAGACACTGCACCCACTGCTGGCTCTCTGCTGGGAGGTGGCCACGTGGGTCAACGGAAGTGATTGAACATGGGTTATCCATGACACCTACCTGGCCACCGCTACCACATCTCACTCTCTAGTGCATTTTTCTGCATAATATGCTGCGGTAGGAAAGTTTTTGTTTCAAGCACAATAACAGTTTAATAAAGTAATAAAAATATGTCTGAAACAGAGAGGCAGAACTGTTTTCTTCTCCCCCTCAAAAATTCTGTAATGGGAAAAGCAAATGCTGGAAATCCCGTCTTCAAATCGTACAGCAGTACTCTAAACCTGGGACTGTCCTTCATCTCACTGTACGATCCTCAAACAGGTTTGGTTGTATATATTGTATATATGTATATTGTATATATGTATATATTGTATATACGTATATTGTATATATGTTGTATACTGTATATTGTATATATGCATCTGTATTTTTCTAGAATTTGGAAGTGGTTGTTCTATAGCATGGTTTAAATCATGCTATAGAAAAGGGCCACTCAAAATGTAGAGCTGGAAAGCAGAACTGCTGAGCCGTCTGAGGTATTTCAAACGAGATTTCGGTCCAGGTCCCTCTCCACCATGTCTTCATGTTGGGAAAGTATATTCAGAGCTGACATGGCTTTCCCAGGTGTTTTCTACTGGGACAGAGTGCAGAGTGTGCAGTTAATCATCAGTGCATTCAAGTGTCCTAACGTTTTTGGGTGAAAGCTGTTACAGACATTGAAAAAGTGTTTAATAATCAGAGCCCCATGTCCTGAGTGCAGGCTGGGTTCACAAAAGTTCACACACCTCTTAAGAGGTTTAGGCCAAAACATAAGCAGGCCAGAGTCAAGCTGCAATCTCAGATGGCAGCAGGGACCGCACATTGCTGGGACTGCCTCCCAGGAAAACCGTGGCAAGCATGTCCTACTGCCCTTTGGGGTGACCCGTGCAATGCACTTGAGATATGAACAGACCTCAGAAGGTGCAGAACGCCTTCTACCCAGAGAAGCACCCATTCAAATCACCACAAAGTCATCTCCGTCACTCAGCTCGAGGTTTTCATTTTGTTTTGAAAGGAGGGTGCATACTGAATTTCCAGGATCGTGGCTACATCGTAAGGTGTATGCTGAGTATTGCTGCTATTATAAACTGCAGGCACAGCGTGCAGTTGCTTACGGCTGACAAAAAATATTTTTTATCACAACTACCTCACTTGTAAATAATTTCAGCTGAAAATACATATAATGACCACCCTCACGAGAAATCAGCATAGGGTCTTTCAACTAGCTGGAAATGCATTGCCAAGTCAAAACACCTTTTTCTTCCTTGTTTGCAGTATGCTCTCATAAAAAGCAACCGGACATATGGAGGCATTTTTCCTCTGGAGGAGGAGGAGTGAGGATGACTTTGCCCCTCTCTCTCTCTCTCTCTCTTTTAAGCTGAGGGCGGAACAGATTCAGCAGGTTCTTCTCACACATACAGGCAAATGTGGTGCTCTAGTCCAGTGGGACAGTAACGAAATGGGCACTGTATTCCATGCTATTACACTGGACGGACTGTTATGGCATAGCAATCAAGCTGTGAAACTCACAAAAAAACCCCCACCAAACCTGAAAGAATTTTTGCCAAAAAAAAAGGAAAAGGTGATTTCTATTTCTATTTTATGTAAAAAGAGGCAATGGGAGAGCTGCCTTGCGTAAATTTTTATTCTTAGGAGAAGAAAAGGATAAAATCATAGAATCATAGAATCATAGAATCATTAAGGTTGGAAAAGACCTCTAAGATCATCAAGTCCAACCGTTAACCCAACACCACCATGCCCACTAAACCATGTCCCTAAGCGCCTCATCCACACGTCTTTTACATACTTCCAGGGATGGTGACTCCACCACCTCCCTGGGCAGCCTGTTCCAAGGCCTGACCACTCTTTCAGTGAAGAAGTTTTTCCTGATGTCTAGTCTAAACCTCCCCTGGCGCAACTTGAGGCCATTTCCTCTTATCACCATAAATGAAAAAGTCACACCCACTGTAACAATTTCCTAGGTTTTTTTCCCTAGTTCTGTCTGACGTACTTTGAGACTACAACTGCAAAATGTTTTTTTATTACGTAAAAGCCTTGGACAGGATTTTTTTCCTCTTATGAGGTAGGAATTACCCAAACCAACCTTAGATAGCTGAAGGTGAATTTATCTGCAACTTCTGCAGCAGTTAGAGAGAAGATTAATAAACTTCTTGGTTCTCCAGGAAATAGGCATGGAAAGGAAAGAAACTATTCCCCTATACAAATCAACATATATGCAAGGAAGTAGCTGCAATAAGGCTGGCTTAGAGACTCATGCTGAAAAGGTCTGACATTCCCACTGTATTCTCAAATTAGATGCTCCCCACACAGGTAGTGCCCCGTGCCACCGGGGCGGGGGTTAAAGCAGTCCTTTGCCTTTCACAAACCGCTGGCAGCTGCCCGACTGTCCCTGCTCTGCCGAGCAGGAGCTCTCCTGCGGCTCCGCAGCGGGGCTGGGACAAGCGGGACACTGGCCTTGAGAGAGAGGGGCCGGGGAGGTGGCACAGCCTGACGCCAACTTCTCGGGTGCAGAAGGACGTCACGGTCTGCGCCCATCGCACCCACCCTCCTGTTTTAAACGCTTTTGAGTACTGCTTGCATGTATTTTTTTGAAGTGTATCACATACTCTTGTACGCCAGCTGTATACAGTTTTTGTATCACTTTAGACGGTGCAGCAAACCCCTTAATACAACGCTGAACCATGCCATGGCACTGTTTGTTTTTTTTTTCTACTGTAAACCCATTAAGTATTAAGAGAAGTTAATCATTAGATGGCTAGTTGTACATTAAGACAGACTCCCTTCTTTGTCTTTCAGCGTTATTAAATGCCTTCTGCTTTGAAACGCCACATAAAAGTGATAGATGCCCTTTCTTTTAAAAGTCAGGCATCTAGTCAAGTTATGTTTTATATTAGTTCAGCGACAAAGAGCCCTCCTTGTTTAAATATAGAAGTGTAAAGCAGATAAGGTTAAGTAAGCTGGCTGCTGCGAGAGCGCCAGGTCTGCTCTCACTCAGATAAGCGCGGGAGGGGCAGGGGAGTATTCGCCGGGCAGGGCTGCACCGCCTGCGTTACCGCGGGGGGACGAGGGGACGAGGCGAAAACAAATTACGCCGAGGCCAAAGATGCGAACGGTCAAATACATTTGTGATAACACGGTGGAAGGCTGTTGGCATTTCCTACGGGCTTTGAATGGATTTTGAAAGAGAGTTTGGCGTGGAAGCTGCTTCTTAAAACAACTTCAGAAACGGAGCAAACTCTCCCCACGAACGCTGAAAAGGGGGTGTGCGTGTGTGTACGCGTGCGCTTGCTTGCGTGTGTGTGGGTCTATCCTTCTAGCTAACGTTTGGGTTTAGAAAGCTTCAGGAGTGCTTTCAGAACTAACGCCATCTCCTCAAAACCACACACATGCACACTCCTAAACAAGAGGCGAATGAACAAGAAAAGCAGAGCTGAGAGAGGCAGCAAGCAAATCCCCTTCCCGAATCACTAGGAAAAAAACTTTTTCCCCAGAGGAATGATAAACTATATTTTTGCTTACCAGCTTTTACAAGGCAAAACTGTTGCTCAGGAGAATAAACGCCTATGTTCTGTGCCCCCCGTGGAACCAGGAGGCAGTCAAGTCAGGGCTCAGCTAACGTATAATCTATATTTACATGTCAAAAAAACCCCTTATTTAGGTTCTTGATTTACAATCACTAGTTTTCATAAAAGTCAGTCATTCCCAGTGAAAGAATGCAGAGTAGATTTATAGGATCTACATTATGCCTTAAATCTTAATAGCATTTTTAAAGCACTTTTATGAGTCATCCTAAGTAATGTTTTCCCTCTTTTTTGAAGACGTTACTGTGTAAAAACAGATCCAACTCTTTACCTTAAAAAAAAAGATCATTTTAACCAACTATGCTGGTAACAAGTCTGCTGCAATGCTAAACGTTGTCAGTAATGTCCTTATAAGCCTCTGTTTTCAAGGGTTCACAGCTTGAATGTAAAATGTGCTTTGTACTAGAGTTTGTCTGATAAGATCTCAACCTGCATGAGCAGTGAATTTGTTTTCACCATCATAGTCAAAATAAAATAAATCTCTGGAGGCTTCTGCAAGTTAGGTGAAGGTAAAGGGCCTGATTCTGTGCTTTCTCCCCCACACCAGGCTCCTCTGTTTTTTTGAGAAGTATGCTTGAAATATGTGTCAGCTCAGGATCACTCCAGTTATGAGCAGAAATATCCCATCTACGTTAATCACATGCACACATACAAAAATAAATGCTGGCTGAGCACAGGCGTTTGCATCCACGCATGGACACAGCAATGCAATGCCGGTTGTCAAGCAGCTCTCTCAAGAACTGATGTCCTTTAGATAGAAATTTAAATATTGGTGAGGAAGTAAATAGTTAAATGAAGTGTCCTAAAATGGATTTGTAGAGAATGAGTTTCTTAACCATTTTTTTAGCAACGAAGCAGCAAGTAGGTCGTGCTAATACGCTATTAGAAAATATAAATATATATGCTATACTTACTAGTAAGATCTTTCAGTGGGACTACTCCTGACAGCAAGCACAACATTTAGGAGACATATCTGCAGAAATTAGGTCTTTAGTTAATGATGGATTGCATAGCACAGAGATCTCCCTATCATGTCTAAACCATTGTTGCCAAAATCACCTAACTCACAATGGTTGCATCTTTTGGAAGAGTCCTATGAGTGTTGACTCTACCTGACAGTGGGGGGACCAAATACTTTGAGTACCCCCAAAGTCTCCTTGGCACAAGCCTAACTGCCTCCCCCTTTCCCTTCAGCTCCATGAGGCTTGTGTTCTTGGCTGCACAATAATTCAGCTTCAACATGAGAGATGGACAACACCTCAGCACAGAATAGTCAAGAGCCTGGAGCGATCTGCACAATTTTGGGAGAACTAGGAGCTATGGAGGCAAGAAAGACCAGTTCACCTACCTCTCAGCTGATGCAGTGGTCATGAATGAGCCGTGGAAAAGGTGAGCATTAGTGACACTGTCCACAGCTATAGCAGATGTGGTGCCATCCCCGGAGGAGGCAAGAGCTCCATGGAGGCAGCCCGGCCAGGTGCTGGGCACTTAAGTTTCAAAACCTGGGCAAGACACAAGATACAAAAACAAACTATCCAGATCACTTTCTTGGTATAGGTGTCTAAATTCCAGCAAAATGCCATTTTAAGTATGTAAATTTTACCCTAGATTTTGCCATGAGGGTCTTCAAAATGACTTTCTGGAAATACAGCCATAAACATATCAGAATCCATTTCATGCCTCAGACTAAACTACAGTGTTTTTATTTTACTTTTTATCTTGAGATCTTAGCCTTTTCTTTATGATGAAAGAAATCGAAAAGCTTTGGGCTTTGTTTTGATTTTTTTTAAAAAAAGAGTATGTTCTAACCTATGGTTACTTCACCTGAAAGTGTTCAAAACGAATGGAAAATATCGGGGCTATTACAAGCTAGAGTAAGTATACATCAAATACTACTAATAGACAAAGAGAAATAAGTTGGGAACAGCAAACATTTCCAGTAATTTATAAATACGCTTTAGAGTATCCTGAAAAACATTTCAAAGCATTCAGAATATTATCCCACTAAATCAAGTATTTACTCTGGATCCAGTCTTGCAAGCTTCAGTCATGTGAGTAGTCTCATCCATAGTAACAGGACTGCGAAGGTAAAGACCACTCACTTCAGTACACATTTTTAGAGCCTTCTGATATTCCCTTAAATGCTTTAAAATTAAAATTTTCCATTTACAGTAGCATTTGGTATGAAAAATATTTTTTTAAAACATCAGTCTCCATTCCAAGCTGGTCAAACTTTACAGCCAAAATCAGTCATAAACATAGCTATTACCCTTGGTAAACATTTAGATTTTTCAATAGTCTTTCTTCAAGTGTCAGAAAATGAAGAAATTAGTTTAATTTTTGCATGTAAACAATAATAAAAATCTGTACGTACTATGCACAGAAAAGAGCATCAAAATATACCATCACATTGTGACACTTTATATTAAAAATACCTCCTCCTCAAGGAATTTATTAATCAATAGACATAAAGCCTAATGACTGGTAGGTGTTAAAGAGCAAATCATATTTTGGATACATACATGCCATTTCTAAAGCCACAAAAGAGGTCAGTATCAACAAGCAAATAAACTCAAAATTCCTACCTCCTACGTTCCCACTGACAAATAGACACTGATATTTGTATACAATCTATTAAGCTAAATTTTAAAAGAAGAATCAATAAATAAAGAAAAAAGAAAACCCTGGGGACTCATCAACAGAGCTCAAATTACTTCCAGACACCCAGTATCGATGATATATACATACTTTAACAGGTATCAACATGAAATGTGATTATACAATATGCAGAGTTCTTGGCTTTAGTCAGCCAAATAGTTAAACAGATGCTTACAACCGGAGTGTGTGAGGAGTCGTACTGAAACATCACATAACTGCGTGCCAAACACTTACGCTCTATAGATTGCTACTCCGGAGCACGCTTTTGCTGCTCTTCAACTATTTTCAGTGTTTAAAGTTGAAACTTGAGTGCAGCTTCTGTCCTTTGCTGCGTCTTTGCAGCATGGGAGGCGAAACCAGTAGCAAAACTCTCCTCTGCTATCCCCCGTGCAGACCAGACGGTGAGGTCCACGACCTAGCCTGAAAACTCACATCTGGTAGCTCATGGAAAGCACAGGCTTAAAGCCTCTGAAAGCCTGATCAGCTGTTCTGCGATGGTGAAGGCACCTGAAGCCCCTAGGAAAGCTCCTTGAGTCTAGACAGGGACTAGACTGCAAAAGCTCCATCTGGCACTAGGAATCAGCTACTCTTTTTTCCCTCCCCATCTGACAGGCAGCAGCAGAGCACCCTGCTGGGTAAGACTGCACGGGAAATATTGCAGAGCAAAACACCAGCAAGAATTCCTGTCTGCTGTCTTCAACAAGGGTCCAACCAACAGAGCCCTACTCGCTTTACCTCCCAGAAATACCTAATATTAGCTGGAATAGCTCCATCGGGATGGATTGGTCAAATACTCTCCCGAAACGGAGTGGTCTAGTGACGAAGCTCTGCCTCCAAAGACCAATGGTTCACGTTCCTGTCTTTTCACAGAAAGAGACGTGTCTCAAAGGCCTCTGATGGTCACATTTGTCTCATGATTTCAAACATCTAGAGTCAAGTGGCTTAACATGCTGATAGAAAAGCTTTCCCTCATAAGGCCGGTGGAGCAGATTGCCCCAAGAGGCTGTGAGGTCTCCATCCTTAGAGGTTTCCAAGACCAGACTGCAGGAAGCCCTGCACAACCTGCTGTGATCCCAGAGCTGACCCTGCTCGGAGCAGAAGGTTGGACTAGAGCTCTCCTGAGGGCCCTTCCAGCCTGAATTACCCTGGAGTGCTAAGAATTCATTCTCCCTCCCTCGTCCTCCCTCTGCCCCCAAAATTAAGCTTTCTCTAGGAATATTTTCATTTGTGCCTTAACGTTTTCTTCAGAAAGCCTGCTGACACCAAAGGAAAGCTCAGTTTAGGACAGAATTACATCTTTATGAATACTGTTAGCTATCTCACACATACACTGTTATTTTGCTGCTGTCAAAGCCACCACCGTTTCTCCCTCCCAAAGTGAGGGCTGCCAGCTGCAGCTTCCAAACGACCATTGTGATGAAACACTTTATTTTCGAACACGTCTTTTATAGAAGCAGGAAATGTTTTTCACCTCCTGAACTTTCCCATCGCTCAGGAGCATATTTTTTCCCTCTTAACAAAAGCTTTTAATAATTCAGATGTATACTCTGTGTGGAGGAGTTTATGGCTGAACGCATTGGAATACCTGGATGCCAACTGAAACTCAAAAGGCAATGTCTTTTAAGCTAAACCAGAGAAAGTAATTTATACAGACAGTGAAAATATTTTAGACAGACAGAAAACTAGAGTGTAAGAGACCATGAGAAGCCAGTCACTTAATCTTCAGCCCTTGGACAATCAACCTGTGCTGTTCCTACCATATGTGTACCTTGGTTTCCTTAAAAACAAACCTTCTCTGATATAGATTCCAAAATCTCCCTTAGCAATTTTTACTGCAAGATGCTAAATGACAAGGATATTATCACATGCTCTGATGCTTTTGGCTTTCATTTTTATTTGAAATGTGTCTTGTTTTCAGTCTGATTTTTTTTTCTGTCATGTATATACCATCCAACTAGAGGTTGTACACCAACTGACCTTGTGCTAAATAGACGTGTTTACGTGCTACCTCACTAACCCATACATGCGAGGAAACCCGTTCTCTGACAACTTAGGAGTTGTTCATTTAAGCGTTGAATCTCTTGACCACTAAAAGCTGAACAGTCATTTAGCGGGAGATAATTAGCATTGACAAGTAGGGGCAAGCTATCAGCCACAGACACAAAAATGCATATAACTTGTTGAAGCATGAGTTACTCTTGCTCTAGGATCGCATTAGCTCACACATTCCTCTCTTGAAAGCTTCCTTTTATTAAGTATACACTGTGTATGCCTTAAAGCTAGCGCTCCCTTTTTGGCTTCATCCAATTTGGAATATGAATAAACCACTTCAGAGAACATTTTTCTGGAGATGATAAGAATAGTATTGGCTAATGCCTTGTACTCCCTACCTTAACTTCATGTCCCAACGCTGGCTCAAAGTCTGTTGATCTGGTAACCTTATTGCGTGATCATAAGCAGACATGGCAAAGGTCTTTTGTGAGATGCTGAGTCAGCAAAGATGTAACAGGGTTTAAGGCTGAGTCCCCATCCCAGCTACAGAGAGGCTGTTGGAGGAAATGGGAGGGAGGGGAGAGAGGTCAGGGAGGGGATTTTGAATTCGGAGTGACAAGACAACAGCAATTCCTTCTGCAATAATTTGGAAAAACAAAAGGTTGTTTGTGGATTTTTGCCCCCCGCCCCCGCCCCGCCCCCAAGTGCAATGGGAAAGCAAATACTTCTGGAGATTTAATAGCTTGGTGGCCAGATACTCACTTGGTGGTCAGGTGCTCACAGGTACGTGTGGGCTGCTGGGCTGCTGACTTGACTCCGATGTCCTCATTTGACCAAGTTCCATCCTAGCCATGACAATCTTAGCTGTAAGATCTGTTTTTGGAATCAGATGCATTGCTGTCGAAAATTTCAGTCCAAACAAATTGCATTTTCTAGTGAAAATGAAACCTTTTATTCAGCTTTCACCTTCTGACCAGCTCTAGGTGAAGTTTGGTTATAGGAAAGATGACTTCTTTATCCTGGCCACAGGACCAAATGAACATCTGTCAACAGAAGTGCAGGCTCATGGACTGATCAGAAGTTATGACTACTTTCCAGGGCACAACGTATGAGGTAATAACTTCATTTTAGAAGATGGTAAAGAAATATGTGGGACTTCAGCAAACTGAAATGGAAGAGTCACTTTTTGATCCAGTAAACCTCCAGAAAACATTTAGTGTGCTGTGGGCCAGAAGCTGTCTGAAGGTCATGCAACTTCTGTCCTACCTAAACTTAGACGACGAAGTATAAAACAACACTGTAAATCAAACATCGTTCCTCGACATTGCAGCTACCATAATTAATGGGAAACCTCACAGTACATTATGGACATCCCTGACAGGAGAAATTATTTCTGTTTCCTCATGTGACAGGGTAAAATTCTGAAGTGAAGGCTCAGCAAAGAGCAGATTTTATGATTTCTTTCCCTGCTGGCATACAACAAAGTTTCATTGACTTCAGATGACCAGAAATGAGATTACCAAATACCTCAATAAGGACTAATTCATCTTTTTGTGCCTGTTAATTTTGTGATACTGCTGTATATCTGAATGGATTTATAAGGAAAAAAATCGCAGCATGGCTTCTTTTTTTTCCTTTACTTTTTTTTTTTTAATTGAGATTCTGATTTGTTACCTTTTTAGAAAAAAAAATCAAAACATATGAACAGATTCTCTCAATTAGGCCTGGGTCTGCAGAGGGATCAAAGGGAATATAAAGCAGTCGTCACCTTGAGTAGTTCATGATTTGGTTTCGTTTAGAGGATTGTAATTTTGGGCTCAAAATGCTACCAAAGAAAAAGTATAAACAGCAACCCCCAATAAATCAAATCTATAAAGATCATCCAGGACAACTGTAATATACTCCACTCACAATTTTTTTTGTATGAATACAGTTTCACATACAGCGGAAAAAAATGGAAGGTGACAGAGGAAACTAGACCTGGTTTAGGATAAGGTGTTTTACTGGGTAAGGTGTTTTACTAAACGCAATATTTGCGTTTCATCAATACTAAAATAAGTATCACTAACCTGTGCATTTGTGTACACCTGAATTAGTGATGATGAACACAGTTTAACCACCTGCATTTAAACAAAAGCCTCAAAGGCTTCAGAGGGGTAGTTAATCTCTGAACAGAAAATTCCGACAGCATTCACCATGATTCAAAATCATATGCACCAAAAACTCACCAGGCCCCAGTGGCCCATCTACCTGAAAGTTTTTACTGGAAAATCGCCTTGCTGCTTTTACTGCACAATCAGTTTTGGTGAATTTTGTGTATTTTTTTCATCAAAGTTGAGCCAGACAACACTGGACAAGGACAGTTTTATGGGCACAAGTTCTTCCAACTACTTAATTTGCCTTGCCCTAAGATGATCCCTGTTGCTTATTTTTAGTGAAATTGTCCTGTTATTCAGGAAGTCAACTTACTTTATGTCTGTTTGGAAGAGCCTGACTAGTCTTCTCAGAAGATCTGTCCTGCTTTGGAAAGCTCACCCGAGCAGCTTTGGGCCTTTCAGTCACAAGAATGCTTCTCTGCCACTAACGGATCAGAAACAGCTCATATATTTGGAGGCTGTTGACATTGCTTTCTTGTTATGAAATCTTAATTTCTTCACCTTGGGATGTTTTAGGCAGCATTTAGGTTTCTGCGTTGCAACCTGCACGTGAATCAGCGGTGGCAAACACGTCGTGTTCACGAGAGATGCCCACTGCAGGGTACAGTAAAGGTTCAGTAAATACGACCACTGCAGTATTTTCTCATCTCATCATTTTGCAATTGTAACAACCGATTATACAATGAATTACGTTATATGGTTTTCCATCTATTTTGTTTGTCTTTTCAGTGCTGAGTCTGCCACTAGGATCCTGTAAACTCCTAGTCTGTTATGTAGCATTTTTTAACCTACAGATTTCAGAGAATTTGCTATAGAAAAACAGAAATCACCCTCACTTTACGGATAGGTAAGCACAGGAGAAAAAAGCGAGCGACTTGCCCGCACGGCAGCTCAGGGGCTGAGCAAGGTAGAATCATAGAATCATAGAATCATTAAGGTTGGAAAAGACCTCTAAGATCATCAAGTCCAACCGT
>NW_009210928.1:20074-27767 GCF_000690835.1 Fulmarus glacialis
GGTGCGGCCTCACCAGGGCCGAGTACAGGGGCACGATCACCTCCCTACTCCTGCTGGCCAAGGTGTAGCATCCAAACCTCCTGCCTCCTCCGGCTCCTGCCAGGAAAGGCTGGGGCATTGCTTTTGAGATTATGCAGTCAGCAGTCCTAAGGAGAAACCTTCCTATGGTAAATTGTTTATTGATATTTGCTCAATTTTACCTTACTTAAACCGCTATCCTGTTATACGTAACCTAGATAAGGTAGTCCAGCCTTTCAGGTGAAATTGCGCTGTGCTGTAGGCAGCAGCTAAGCACCGCACCAGGAGCCCTCCCCCAGCCTCGTTCGTTAGCTTCACGTCTGAGTGACTTAAAACATGTTACAATTTTCCTGGAATCTTAAAGTTTAATTTGGAAGATGCTCACGGTAAAAAGATTCTGCTGGGTACATAATGTGAAAATATGATAGTTAATAAAACATGCTGATTTACAAGCAAGAAGAGATGACAGCTTCTGCTTTAAAAAAAAAAAACCAAACAAAACAAGCAAACAAATCCATCAACAAACACTCATTATTCTACAATGTTTCCACTCAATTTGACTTCATGCTCTGGATTTCACTTCATAGCATGGGACAAAGTGAGTCCTTGCAGCATCGTGCCAAACGCGCTTTAGACTCTCCATTAAGCGGTCTGTAAACAGTATTTAAAGTGAACCGTATTCCTTATAGATATCGGTCACAACTGCCACTGGAAAGTTTGGTTTTTTCTGTGACCAGCAGTGTTGAACACACACGTAATTTGCTGCCTCATCGAAGGGAGCGGTGAATATTGCCTGCTTCTGAACATCGTGCTAGGAGACCATGCAGAAATGGAGAGCCATGTTATAGACATGAATTTAGCTGTCTTTATAACCACTGATACCCATTAAAAAATAACAGATCACACTATTAGTCTATTATTTCTGTCTAGAAATGTCACCTTTGACTAAGGTGACATCACCTTTGACATTTGACTAAGGACACATTAGAGCAATGACTTTCTACCAATTAGCAGCATGGGAAATATTTTTAGTGTATCCACGCCCAGATGTTTCTGCTGCGGGTAGGTAACTTGCCCGATATTACAAAAGACTGCTTGATGAAAGTCTTTACTGAAGGAATCACTACCGCTGTGAAGTTCAGAAATTATTTTCAGAAACTGAAATCTGATCACAATAAAATCTGCGTTCAGCTCTCAGCCAGCCAGCCAGCGGTAAAATGATGCCTTCGTGAAAGTGCTTCTAAGCGGGAAGGAGATCAGCAAGCCATTTGGCAAAACTGACACGCAGTGTTTCAGCAGGGGGTCTTCGAAAGAAATAGAACAACTCTGTTACACAAAGGCACCAGAAATGCTGAATTTCACCGCTTTGCATCGTCTTAGAAAACAGCCCGGCGTACTTCGAACAGAACTGTAGTGGACAATGATTAAACTGTGTAACCAGGGGGAGATAGCAGTGAAAACCTTGGGGCACGTAGGCAGCCCGCTGTGCCCACACGATACGTCAGCAGAAAGCAAGTGGGCTCCGAGTAGGGAGCCGGGTGACCCTGATAGTGCAACCCTACGTCTGAAGCAGTATCAGCCTCCATCAGGGGTCGGACCTGGCTGGCATCCAGCAGCTCTCCGGCTTTGACATACAGAAACGCCCTCAGCTTGACTTCATGATGAACGGCTAGAAGCTGAAGCTAGACTAATTCAGTCTGGAAATACAGCTCACGTTGTTTGTTTGTTTTTTTTTTTTAGCAGAAGCTCTAATTTTAAATGAGACTCTAAATCTGGAGAGGGCATCTGAGAGAGAACCTCCTGCCTCACCAGCAACCGTGGGGCAGATGCAGACTCACGTGGCATCTTGGAAGACAAGCTGGCTTTTCTACCTTAAGAATTCGTGTATATCAAATACGAACTTCATTTTTATCCTTTCCCACTGTCCAGAGATGTCAGAAATCAGTTTAATTGCATAGACTGTCAAGACTCCCTGGGTATTATGTGTATTTTCTCTCTCTCTCTCTTACAGAATCCATCTTTGCTCTGAATAATTACTGCCAGAGCTGAATCAGAACCTGCCAAAGTTGCAGAAAAGAATCCAACCCTTTTCTACAAACTTTCAAAGCCAATGCGAATTTGCTTTGCTGGTGGTTTTTTTTTTGTTTGGTTGGGGTTTTTTTACATGCACTGTCATTTGATTGTCTTTGAATAACTTCACATGAATGAATTTAGTGAAGGCGTGGTACATAAGAAATCGTTGGGGAGATACTCAGCTGGTATACAATTGGCTTCAGAAAAGCTATGCTCAGTTACATCCTGAAGATGCATCACAGTGAATTTGAAAAGCTCTCTTGGAGATTATTCACCTCGTGTGAATGCAACTGTTCCCATCAGCTATCTCATTTTAAGGATTTTAGCTATTGAGTCAGAGGACAGACAATAGTACGGGATTGAGCCCAAGCAATTAACTCTTCACTCAGTTTTATTACTGAATCCTGAACTGGACTCCCACAGAGAACCTGCAACACTGTTAGTCAAAGAAAACAGAACAAAATTTTGAATACTTAAAAGTTTGGAAGGCAAAATTAAACAGCAGACCATGAGTTGCTCATAGAACATTTTTTAAAAAAATACAAAACCAAAGGGACATTAATTGAAACCTTTAATCCCAACAAAGTATTCATTCTGAGATAATTACTGCCATAAAATCCTCTGCCACAGAGACACTGACAAGAAAACCATCTTCAAAAGTTCCATACATAAGCAGCATGGAACTTGAGAAAAGAGTTGCCAAGGATGAAACCCTACAGAGATGTGAAAAGAAGGAAAGATTTTGGAGGGAATTGAGCCTTTCAGCATAAGTCACTCCTCTGTGAAAACATGTTATCATTTAGAAGGCTCTGAAACGGGAAAAGGACGGGCTAGCAGAAAGCCAGTTCCTCTCATAAATAAGAAGCCAGTGGGTAAAAAAAAATGAATAGCAACAAACTGAATCTTGAAAAACAGTTGAGTCAATTGTCAGCAATACAGGTGATTAAAACTGAAATTATACAATTTCCTACTCATGGCGCGTGAAGTGCTATAATCTAAAAAAAAAAAAAAAAGGAAGGTCTTCTGCTGTTGGGATTCCTCCATTCTTTCCAGCTACAATAGTTTCTGCAATGCACAACATTAAAACTGTCACTGTCCTTTGCTCCAGTCACGCTTATTTTGGCACTCACCCAAGGATGATAGCAACTCCTGGAGCAAAGCGATGTTCAGTCCCTGCCATAGCCGTGCTTCATAAATGTTGGGTTTGGTTTGTATTAGCGGGGAAATGACACGTGCTTTTTAATATAAACAAGGTTGGCCAATATCTTAAATCACTTTCTCACTCTCTATGTACTAGCTAAGAAGCTTTAGACTGACAAATAAATACACTTGCAAAAATCTCCAGAGTGCTCTTTTCCCCAATAGCAATATTGCCACAAGCCCCCAAAAAGCGGTGTCCATCGGTACTGTATGCTGTGCCGACAGCTGGCCCGGGAAAACGCTCCAGTCCACGCACTACGGTTCTTTCCTACTGATTACTTACTCCTATATATTTTCAGATAAAGGTGGCTTTGACATACGTTTTTACTGAAAATCCTGTATGGCAAAGGGATATACTCATCATGGATAATTTTGTTGACATATTTTTAAATGTTTTTAACAGTTGCATAGAAGTCAAACATCTCTACAATCAAATGTAATTGTTGAAATTTTGAAACAAAACGATTTGGCCTTTTTTCCCTTTTTTCTCATCAAGTCTAATTTTATTCTTTGGAAGACAAATATATACTTGATATACAGAGAGGTAGCCCTCTAAAAGTTACATTTAGTTACTGTGAAAAATATTCTTACT
The DNA here is from genome assembly GCF_000690835.1 of Fulmarus glacialis. Classification (NCBI taxonomy): domain Eukaryota; kingdom Metazoa; phylum Chordata; class Aves; order Procellariiformes; family Procellariidae; genus Fulmarus; species Fulmarus glacialis. The sequence goes on from NW_009210928.1 coordinate 23,958, forward strand.
CTAGTAAGGCCAAAAATACATACAATATGGAAAATGTTAGCAGATTTTTCTTTTTTCTTTTTTTGCATTTTGCTGACTCTCAGTATTCTGAATATTATGCCAAGGTATATGGGTGAGTCCAGAATTCAGTAGTCATTCCCATGAATTTAATGCAAAACACCACACAGTTGCACTGCACATTATAACAAAAAATTGCATACATCTTACACATATAGTCCCTTTCAGAAGCCTACCTAAAGAGACAAGATGTTCAACTGCGAGTATTGCTCTGAATATCCATCATCATGAGGGTTGGAGAACAAAGACAAAAGTTACTTTTAGCGCTAGAGAAAATTGCTTCAGCTTCCTCTGCCACAGGCTTAGAGACGCAGAGACTGAGGCAAAATCAGGAGGCAAAACCATTCCCCAGCTTTCATTTCTTACTACTGCCGATGCTGGAACTGCCCCGATTCCCTATCTGCAGACGGTCCTGCTTCTGCTAACCACAGCGTTTCACTGTCCGGGCTGCTCTGCAGAGACACAAGCTGCAGATTCAACGTGTGCATGTATTAGACACAGCGTTCAAGCAGTGTTCAAGCATCCGTGCATCAAGCATTAGATACGGTGTTCAAGCTTGGTTTAATTTGTTTTGTGGAAGTCTCAGTAAACTGTTTTTTAATCAGGCTGCTTGCCTTGGTGGCCTTTCCAGCAGTCAAGGATGAATTGTGACTTTTATACTCACCTGTGAATATATCTGCTGAAAGGTCTCTTTGGAAGTTCTCACCAACAGAGCAAGAAGCCATCAGAAATATACATTTTAAAAAGAGAATGAAATGGACTTTCTCAGAGCAGATATTCCTCATTCGTATGAGGATAAACGACAAAGACCCAGAAACAGCCAGACCTGGAAGCACAGATGAGGGGAACCGATGTCGCCTGCCAGCAGTGCCCCAACTTTTGCTGCTGGGCTGAGAGAGGGAAACTCATTTCTCAGATCTCTTATAACAGAAGAGCTAAGCACAGGCTGCATCAGTGAACCCAGAATTGCTTCGGGGAGCCAGTTCCCCTGACATCGCCAATGTTTACATCATCTTTATTTATGTAAGCAATTTATCACTCTCCTGGGGTGCAACTGCTGTCAATCTGAGCTGGCTTCCAACTAGACCTGCAAGCGAAAGATTCCGTTACACTCATTACTCAGAGCATCTCACCACCTCCTCAAGCTCCTGGGGCGAACAAGTCCGAAGCGAGCACAGCTCCCAAGAGCAAGCAGCCCCCAAACCTGAGGGGCAAGGGGGCACCTCTCCTCCCTCCCCGCGCTGCTCCAGCCACCAGCCGCAGAAACCAGCCTCCCGCAGATGAGGGATGCTCTTACGCGCTGCCGTCCCCTGGTCCCTCGGGCAGGCACCAAACAGGACCTCAGAGAGAATTAAAAGCTGGGAGGAGGCCAATTCAATAAGGACTACGAGCTCCATATATATAATCATTTCTTAAATCCCTAGATTCAGGGTGTGAGCAGGTCTGCGCTTTAAAATAGAATTACTTGCTTCGTAAATAGATCATCTGTATTCAAAGAAAGCATTAGCCAATACTTACCTTCACGTTCGGCACAAACCCTTCTTGTGTAAAGACATTGCACAGTATGGGTCTTCAGGCTTTTTGGTGCATTTTCTTCCTGGTAAGTCATGCTCTGTTCTGAGAAATGGTGTGAATGACATGCAAGGTACAAATATACCTTCCTTTGTCCCCAACCCATATAATTCATGAGCCTGCAATACGAAAGGGTAAGGAAACTAAGAGGTTCTGGAGAGGTCAGAGGATGGCAAAGCTCCTTGGAGATGCTGTCAGGGTAAAGGCGAGAGTCCTTTCCATATCAGATTCATCGCTGTCCTTCTTTTCCTACCACTTTTGACCATGTTAGCTGAAGAACTATATCTAGCAAGTGAGACGCTTTGCTTTAAGCACAGGAGCAAACCTCCCCGTACCTGTCACCCACCTAAAGCTCCATGGGGATACTCACATGGTTCAAACAAGACCATGTCCTTTGCTGAGCAAAGAATCAGCACCACTATAGACTCTCATCTCTAGTTATGAATATTAGATCTTGCTTTAAGCACAGGAGCAAACCTCCCCATACCTGTCACCCACTGAAGCTCCACGGGGATACGTAAACGGTTCAAACAAGACCATGTCCTTTGCGGAGCAAAGAATCAGCACCACTATGGACTCTCATCTCTAGTTATGAATATTAGATGCTTCTACCAAATAATAAACCCGATTCTGTGTTGGTTTTCCAGCTGAAAATGCATGCATTGCTTCTTGCTGAACTCAGACTGCTCTGGGCTCAGAATTATCTCATGCAGGGCTTTAAGCACCATGACAAGTCTGCACGTTGAAAGAGAAATAGTTCAGCTTGGTTCCCCTTCAAAGAGGATGCCGCGAAGTCGATAGGAGTGTTCAGTGCATGATGCAAGAATTAATAAGCTTTAAAAACAACAATAAAAAATTATTTCAGTGTATCTGTTGTCCAAAACACACTACTGCCTCTGGTCGGTTGTGCTCCCAGTACTTTTTAGTCTACTTAAATGTGCTAAACTCATGCTAAGATTCACAGACAACAATTCTCTGCTCTCCAGAAACACACACACCAGCAAGTGCTGAGGTATATATCTTTGAAAACCATCAGAGACAACCTTTCCTGTCGTAAATTTTCTTTGCTCCTTTCTTCTTCCTACACATACACACGAAAAATAAGCTACTGTGATCTCTGCTGGTACGCAGGAACGCTGCCAGCAACGCACTGTGGGTTGTTGGCACAAGCATGCTCTGATCCTCCAGGTAAAAGCAGAGAGTTTACTTTTGTCACTTGAACATAGGATGCACTTGCTGCCATTTCTGCGTGCATCAGATCTGCTCGCAGTATTTTCTAGAAAGCAAATCTCCCCTTTATTGTGAATCATTAAGAGGCAATTCTTCAACACAGAAATAAACTGAGCTAGACTCGACCACAACCAGCCTCCAAGTTTTAAAGCAAACCTCACCCTTCCCGCATCTGATGCAAAATAATGTTTTAAATCGTACTTTTTAATGCATTTTCAAGCATTTCTTACTTGCCAGATCAAAACAGATTTCAAGTGAGGTGTGGCCTCGTGTTTAATAACAACCCTAGCTCCTACTTCTTATTGCTTATAAGAAAACTGGCTACTCTCGAAGTCCTTCTTTCCTTCCCAAACAGCCTGCAGCTATTTATAAATGACACTAAAATCCATAACTGAGATTGCTCCTGCTTTGGAGCTGCCACTCTTTAAAACCGAATATAAGGAAAGAAAAACCCCAACCCTTTGGTTCACGTTATTTCTCTGTGCAAGTGACTGGCCCCTCCGCCTCTGCATTTGCTGATCTCTGCTGCCCTCTCCTGCAGGAGCTGGAAACTCGCCTTGAAGGATTTTAATGAAATAACACCTTATTAAGGCTGTTCATGGTGACTTGTTCAAACCCAGAGGGGATGGGGCAGGAGTTTTCGGATTAGGGAAAACTGAAGCTTGAAAAGGGAAAGTGCTCATGACAGCTTGCTGAATGGAGTCAGGGACAAAATAATAAAAAAATAATAAATGAAAGAAGAAGAAATAATATATCCAGATATTGACGTGTATTTGAAGGCTCTGCTAGGGAGATATCCAGCAAGAAAATTTTAAACTCATCTATTATGGGTAGATAAGGAGCCAAACGCCCTGTTGCTCACACGAGAAGCAGAGTAGCTGGTTTTTCCGCTTCGACTTTCTACTGCAGCACAGTCAGGCTGCGGCACAGCCCGGTGCCGGTCCCTGGCCT